>NC_056732.1:1704004307-1704129307 GCF_019279795.1 Protopterus annectens
GAAAGATGCTGTCCGGTTCGATTCTCAGCTAGAGCGTCTGCTGCGTGGAAACATGCGTGAATGGGCGTACCTTCATTGAAGGTTGTGCATCAGGGCTGGTAACTCGGCATGTAAAAATCAACTACCAGTCATTAGCGGACCGGAGTTCCGCTGTGGTGACCCCTAACCGGGAAAAGCCAAAAGACACAAGCATCATAAGATATAATTTTCTGCCCAGTCCTACACTACACTTGCTAAAAAATGAAATAACTACTACAAACAACCAATCCTCTGTGTTTTAACTTGTGACTGAGAGGGTATGCACATGCCACTGGTAACAAAACATTTAGTACTGAATCAGTTAAAATCCAGTACCCTTACCAACTGTTCATCATATATGTGATAAACTATCCCTGGGATTCATTAAACGCTGTGCAGGAATAGTGTTATTCCTGCATGGAGCGGATCATGCCAGTGCAGCACAGCAGCGCACCTTGCATATTCATGAAGGCGCGCTGCTGTATAACCTGCAAGTGCACGATCCTTGAACAAGTGCAGGGGGTGTGTCCGAGCATTGCTCACACAGTACACACGTCCCCTGCACTCTAGAATTTCCGTATGGCAATTCTAAAGCAACTAACAGTGTCCGCAGACACTGTTATCATAAGATAACAGTGTACGTGGACAAAATACATTCGAACGCAGACAGAAGCACAGCCCCCACAATGGTCCAGCACAGATAATGTCCACAATGGTATGCCAGTGTACATGCTGGCATACCAAATAAGTAAGCATGTTCCTGAGAGGAACATGTAAAATAATACCCCCTGTATGATGTAGTTGACCAGATGTCCTGCACTAAGAGACGGAAAGCAATGTGCATACCCCTTAAGTAAATAAAAATAAAACATGTTTATTTAGATTTCCGTTCCCAATAAAGTTTAAGCGTAGCTGAGCGGGTGTGCACGTCACGCAGATGTGTATAGCATAGCTTAAACATCTGAAGGAGCTAAATACAGCCAAAATAGTCAAAGTGAAATAGCATAGTGGTTAGAGCTTTTGCTTAACATGCAGTCATTCACGGTTCGAGCCCCAATGCAGTATATTCATTTTTATATGTGAAAACACCACTAAAAGTATATTTTGTATAAATAGGTAGTGAATAATATATATTTGTTAACCAGGGTAGTGTAGCAGGTCCAAATGTGAGGTGTCAGTGTAGTACAGATGTGAAACACCCATATAAACACAAGGGTCCCATACAGTATAGCCACAAAAGAAAATAATGTAATGAAAACACATAGGAGGATATTATGGAAGGGAAACATACATATCAATAAGATGTCATTAAGAAGGAATCAACCCCACATACCTGATAGTCCATAAAATGAAAGCTGAACAACACTAAATTGTGCTCAGCTATACTTAGTCGGAGTAAGCAGTGCTTAAATTTGTATGCTTAGCAATAATTACTGTAGCTAAGTAGATTTGCACACTGGTAAGCAGTGCTTAGCATCTACCCCTTTAAGCAATGCTTATCTGTGCTAAGCGGGTTTGCCTGTCACTTAGCTTAGCTCAGCATATTCAAAATCAGCCAATCAGGCCAAAGGGCAGGAATCTAGCCCTATTTATACCCTGCAGGTGAGAATACAACCATAACCATTTGTGGCTGATCACTGCAGGCACTATGGCTGGTGTTGTTGAATGTGTGCATTTTCAGGTGCAGCATTAGGGCATTCAGGAGTCCAGGGTCATGGTTGGACTCATTGTAAAACTCCATGAAGGGAGACTGCTGCAGAACCAGTTCCCAGGCTCCATACAAAGCGGAGGTCTGGGACCATCTTGCATGTGACCTCACCAGTGGTATCCCTCAGACTGGTGAGTAGGTCCAGCACCATTATGCTGACCTGAAGCGTAGAAAGAGGGACCTCTTGGATCAGTGGATCCAGGATGCTCAGGCACAGAATGTCCCAGCAGTGTGTAAGTATCACTATCAATTATTGTGTAACAAAGTCCAGCCTAAGTATGAGATGAATAGGTATGCATAAATGTTTCTCTATCTCCTGTACAGCTGCAGATGAGAGGGCTGTGAACATGAACGCCCACACCAGCAGGCTGCTAAGGCTTGTAGTATTCAGGGCAAATAAATAGAAAGGAGTAGCTTGTCACCTGTCAGTATTTAAAATGGGTATGGTTTGTACTGAATAAAAGAGACATTAGCAGAGTAATAGTGATGTACATGGTATATATATCAACAAACATCATGGTCATGCCATGACTGATCATTGTTATCCCTCTGTAGTTACTACAGCTCTGCACACCACCCTTATTCACATAATCAGTACCCAAACACATTTCATCCACTCCTCAAGCATCCTCTCACTTTCCTAGATTACAGGAAACAATCTGGTTAAAAAGGCCACTGCCATTTGTCCTAAACACATCCATGCCTCTACAGGTATGTCATCTGGACCAATAGCCTTTCCATTCTTAAAACTCTTCATAGCTATCCTTACTTAATCCCCTTGATAATCTGTTGCACGTCCTGATTCACCATACCCACATCATCCAGCCTTCTCACTCTCTCATTCTCTTCATTCAACAGCCCATCAAAGTGCTGTTTCCACCTGCTTGACACACTCTCCTCACTAGTAAAGTCATTTCCACCATTATCCTTTCTCAGCCTTATTTGCTGCACATCCTTCCTACCTACATGCCTCTGTCAAACCAATTGGTGCAGGTACTTTTCTCCATCCTTGGTGTCCAACCTTACATACAGCCTGTCAGATGCCCCATCCTCAGCCTTTGCCACCATTCTCTTTGCCATGCACCCATCTCCCTATACATCTGTCTACTTTTTGCATCTGTCTGAAAATTCCACTTCTCCTTGGCCAACCACTTTGTCTCTATACTCCCCTGTACTTCCTCATGCTACCACCAGGTCTCATTGTCCTCCTTCCTCTGTCTAGATGTCACACTAAGCCCTGTTCTACTGATCTCCCTTACTAGCTTGGATGTACTTACCCAGATATTTGCTAACTCTTCACTGCCACCCACTGCCTGTCTTAACTCTTACCTGAACTCAACCTCACAATCACGCTTTCTCAGTATCCACAATTTGATCCATGATGCCACCCTCACATTCCTTCCCCGCTTCATGATCACCAACGTCGTCCCACAGACCAACTTTTCATGCTGCCTAACTATACTTTCCCCTGTCACCACTTTACAGTTATCAAGTCCCTTCAAACAGGCCCACCTGCATAGGGGATAATCCACCTGTGTGCATCTTCCTCCACTCTTGTATCTCACCCTATGCCCCTCTGTCTTGTAATACTATGTATTCACCAAACCCATATCCAACCTCTGTTGCAAACTCCACCACCATCTCACCTTCTGCATTCCTTTGCTTAACATCATACTTACACATCACTTTTGGATCCCCTCTGTGCCCTTCAGCAACGTGCCCATTAAAATCTGCTCCAATCACCACTGACTCACCCTTGGGTACACGCATCACAACTTCATCCAACCACACCAAAGTACATCTGTGTCATCCATCACACATGCAATTAGCAGAGCATATGCACTAACAACTGTCAACATTACATTATCAATTACCAGCCTCCTGAACATCACTCTACCCGAAACTCTTGTCACCTCCACAAAGACTAATGTTCCTTCAGGTTAACCCCTACACCATTTCCCCTCCCATACACACCATGATAGAACTATTTGTACCCAACTCCAATACACACAGCTGTACATCTCTTTCATCTGGTCTCTGGCACACACAATATATCCACCTTTCCTCTGTCCAGCATATCAGCTAGCTCTATCCTCATACCAGTCATACTCACATCATTAGCAGTTCCTACCCTCACTACCACACACCTAGCCTTTCATCACTCTGCCTGCCATATGAGCATCAGACATCCTCCAGGGTATGTCTGTGAATGCAAAGGCTACTGCATTATCAAATAACATATGTGTGTTACAGCAATATGAAGAAAGTGTCACTAATTGTGGCCCATAGCCCACCATATGTGCGTTGTCCTACAGATGTCCTGTCCTAAAAGGTTGACATGAGTGACTGAGCAGCAAGACTGCCATTACAGTGTGCCATACTGACATGGAACAGAAATCTATAGCAGGGATTACCTGTGCATATGTATGTATGGGTGGGTGTACCTGACTGCCTCATAACAACTGACATGGGATGCAAATCATCAGGTGAATAAGCTGTACACATGTGTAACCTTAGTTTCTGTGCATCTAACAGAGTTACACCTCTACAGCTACTGGTGGTGTCATTGCCCTGAGACAGACATGGGTAGTATATTAAGCATGAGTACACAGACATGAGTAGTATAACATAGCAATAACCCACGCCTGGGTGTGGGTAATGCTGGATTACCGCGGTTGGCGGGTTTGGTCACAGGGCGAATGACCAAACCACGCCAACCGTGGGTAAATCCAGCATTACCCACACCAGACGGTTATTGCTATTACAATGACATTATTTAAGAAAAAAAATAATTACTTTTCTTAAATAATGGCATTGTATAATGCCTCCTTGCTGCCCTTCTGCAGCTGTCTGGTATTCTGCGGCAGTTCTGATGTACTGCTCATGCGTATGCCTATGCAGTAAATCACAGCTGTGGGCAAAAGCAAGGGAAAAAGCAAAATCTCCGTTGCTTTTTACAAACTGTTTTTGCTATGTTAAATGGGTTTAACATAGCGAGACAGTTTTAAAAAAAGCAACGGAGAATGTCTGATGCTTTTTTAAAGCTGTCTCGGTATGTTAAACCCTTTAACGTAGCGAGACAGTTTTGAAAAAAGCAACAGAGAAAGCAAGATCTCCGTTGCTTTTTACAAACTGTCTATGTTAAAGGAGTTTAACATAGCGAGACAGCTTTAAAAAAGCAACGGAAAATCTCTGTTGCTTTTTTTAAAGTTGTCTCGCTATGTTAAACTCATTTAACATAGCGAAACAGTGTGAAAAAAGAGTTATAGTAATGGAAAAAGTCTGAGCGACCGGACCTTTTTCCATTAATATAACTCTGATTTACAATGTGCATGCTGACCAATCAGTCCGAGCGACCGGACCTTTTTCCATTAATATAACGCTGATTTACAACGTGCATGCTGACCAATCAGCGTGCACGTTTTTGAATATTTAATGGGGGGGTCGTTGTATAATAAGCATGAGTGCACAGACATGGGTAGTATAATAAGCATGAGTACACAGACATGGGTAGTATAATAAGCATGAGTACACAGACATAGGTAGTATAATAAGCATGAGTACACAAACATGGGTAGTATAATAAGCATGAGTACATAGACATGGGTAGTATAATAAGCATGAGTACACAGACATGGGTAGTATAATAAGCATGAGTACACAGACATGGGTAGTATAATAAGCATGAGTACACAGACACGGGTAGTGTAATAAGCATGAGTACACAGACACGGGTAGTATAATAAGCATGAGTACACAGACATGGGTAGTATAATAAGCGTGAGTACACAGACATGGATAGTATAATAAGCATGAGTACACAGACACGGGTAGTATAATAAGCATGAGTACACAGACACGGGTAGTATAATAAGCATGAGTACACAGACACGAGTAGTATAATAAGCATGAGTACACAGACATGGGTAGTATAATAAGCATGAGTACACAGACACGGGTAGTATAATAAGCATGAGTACAGAGACCCGGGTAGTATAATAAGCATGAGTATATAGACATGGGTAGTATAATAAGCATGAGTACACAGACACGGGTAGTATAATAAGCATGAGTATACAGACATGGGTAGTATAATAAGCATGAATACACAAACATGGTTAGTATAATAAGCATGAGTACACAAACATGGGTAGTATAATAAGCATGAGTACACAGACATGGGTAGTATAATAAGCATGGGTACACAGACATGAGTAGTATAAATAGCATGAGTATACAGACATGGGTAGTATAATAAGCATGAGTACACAGGCATGGGTAGTATAATAAGCATGAGTACACAGACACGGGTAGTATAATAAGCATGAGTACACAGACACGGGTAGTATAATAAGTATGAGTACACAGACACGGGTAGTATAATAAGCATGAGTACACAGACACGGGTAGTATAATAAGCATGAGTATATAGACATGGGTAATTTAATAAGCATGAGTACACAGACACGGGTAGTATAATAAGCATGAGTATACAGACATGGGTAGTATACTAAGCATGAGTATACAGACATGGGTAGTATAATAAGCATGAGTACACAGACTTGGGTAATATAATAAGCATGAGTACACAGACACGGATACTCTAATAAGCATGAGTACACAGACAAGGGTAGTATAATAAGCATGAGTATACAGACATGGGTAGTATAATAAGCATGAGTACACAGACATGGGTAGTATGATAAGCATGAGTACACAGACATGGGTAGTATAATAAGCATGGGTACACAAACATGGGTAGTATAATAAGCATGGATAAACAGACATGGGTAGTATAATAAGCATGAGTACACATACATGGGTAGTATAATAAGCATGAGTACACAGACGTGGGTAGTATAATAAGCATGAGTACACAGACATGGGTAGTATAATAAGCATGAGTATACAGACACGGGTAATATAATAAGCATGAGTACACAGACACGGGAAGTATAATAAGCATGAGTACACAGACATGGGTAGTATAATAAGCATGAGTACACAGACATGGGTAGTATAATAAACATGAGTATCACATTGAAATTGTAGAGGTGGACAACTGTGTTCTGACCCTGTGTCCATGCCTACTACAAACAGATATATAACCACCCACATAGCTGTATGGCCTCAGCAATACCTTACTTGTAAAACTTGACTCCAGCAAGGTAGAGAAAACCCCTTTGCTGGACTGGTTGTAAAGGGCAAAACAGGAGCAGGCACCAACTGGGTGGGCATGTCAACCTTTGAACGAGTATAATAGGTCACATGTGGATTACTGTAAGGCTAACTATGAGTACAGATTGGACGCATCCACTAAGGGTAATCACAAGGCCATCTTCACATATGTCTGCAGTCTCAGAGGCACTAACCCAACCCACCCTATAATGGTGGGCAATCACAGCACATACACACACACCATATCTACAGCCAATCTGCTGCAGACAGGTTTAGGGCAAACATCACCCCTCTGGATCACCATCAGTATATGTGGATATGCACAGTACACACACCCCTCCCCTCATCATCATGGATCAGGTCCAAACTGCCTAATCAAAGTTGACAAAAGCAAGTCCCCTTAGGGCCTGATAACATTCCTTTCTGCATCCTACATGAACCTAGGCATATGCTTCCAGCTTCATTACACACTGTATGGAAGCAAAGCCTGAGCACCATTGACATACCATTTGCAAGGAACACAGCCACTGTCATCCCTCTATACAAACCTGAATGATGAGTGATTTTTTATGCAATGTACTGGCCCTCATTGGAGGGAACATGACACATCAGGACCAGGAGTGCAATATATGTCCATACAGTGCTGCCAGGTACAGGGGTATGATGTGTTTGTAAGTGGTGGCTAATGGCAGTCTATATGCATGTGCTGGCTCTGTAAAGAACTCTGTGCAATATCTGAACTCCTGTGAAGTGTTTCCCTGTGTATGTCCTCCAGGTGCCATGCAGCGGCAAACGCCTTACAACAATGCAGAGACAGCAGCCATCACAGAAGCTGTAATCTTAAACTATGGCATCCTTTCTGGCCATAGCCAGCAAAATCTGCATGCGGACTGCCCTGTTGGATGAGATCATCCACAGAGTGAAGGTGTTGGGCCACCATGGATGCACATACGATCAAGTCAGGCATAGAGCAACTGACCTGATACATCATGCCCGGCAAAGGGCAGGTGCTGTAGCAAGGGACTGTACTGCTACTGGTGGGGGGCCAACTGCACAGGCCCCACTTATGGCAGCAGAGGAGCTACGTGCCAACCTTGGGGCAGCCGCCACACAAACTCAAACACGGGAAACAGCAGTTGTGTAGGTGGGTGGCACCCAGGCAAGGAGCTTCCAGGTAAGGCCAAAGTGCACATCAATGTAATGAGGTAGCATTTAAACTGTCTTCTACAGAGTCTCTAGATGCATATGTCAATGCAAAATGGATTAGTGGGTGGGGTGTAGTAATGCACAAAAGTGCACATCTATGGTGAAGGACAGCAAATTGTGTAATATCACAGTGTGTACTGTACCTGTGCAGAAACGTAGCATTCATCTTGTACCAGTGCCTAATGTGAATCTGCTGATAATACCTCTCCCTCACAACTACGTAGGTCCCTCTGGTCTGAACATTGGACAGCAGCCTGAACCCAGTAAGTATGGGGTTTCCCTGTTGTGGCTCAACAGTACCTCAGGCTTGCTAAAGTTAATGCATGTAACCATGCACACAACTGTTATACTCAGCCATTTGGCAATATCTGCATGTTCACCTGTGGTGGTGTTTACTGCATTGCATCACAGTGGTCATGACAGGGGCCTATTTGCAGGAGATGTCACATATCTGTGGCATACCACACAACCTGTCATTCTAGCACACCTGGACAAAGACCAACAAAATGGGGGAAAAAGGCCCCAAAATAGGGTCATATTGTAGAAATCAGTGGTATACAGTGCATATAAATGGTGTACACACCTGTTAGAATGCCAGGTATGTGTGATATACAAAAATGACAGCACAATAAACAAGTTCAGAATACATCCAACCTTTCATGTGATCTATAACATGTACAATTCAATTGTAAAGCAAACAAATCTGTTAGGGGAACAATGACACATAACAATAGTACAACAACCTAGATGCATATGTGTGCACAGGCTGAAGCTAGTACTGTGTTGAGGCAGCTTTCGATATAACTACAGCAGTACATCTTATTGGGTACACAACAGCCATTAATTACAGAGACTCTTTGATTAACAGCAACTAACGGTCAGCTGTCCTACCAGGATTATCCTAACATATACCCAGTTGCCTGCTACAGCAACAGCCATGGTTTACATAGAGCTGACGAAGCTGCTAACGGACCACATGTTTGAGATGTATCAGCCTGGAGAAGGGTACCCAAATATTTCCACTGCATTGCACATACCATGGAACACAGTGCAGACAGTCATCAAAAGATGGTGAAAATATGGGGCTACAGTGACATTGTGAAGGAGTGGACATCCCACCAAAGTCTATGAGAATACAAGACCAAAAATGGCTGCCAAGAGCCCTAAAGCAACAGTGAAGGAGTAGTAGGAATCTCCAGCAAGGACTGGGTGTGTACTACATGTCACAACAACTTTCCATGCTCTCCATATGTCCTGCCTATAGGGTAGGGTTGGAAGATGGCAGAAGTTCCTCACACCAAACAATATCTAGGCCTGGTGAAAGTGTTAAAACAATACAGCATGTCTCCAAAAACAAGCAGGAAAATGCATTATAGTAATATGGGACCATGGCTGTACTCATTAGTCACAATTCTGACAGGTGTGTTTGGCACAATATCACCACTGCACATCACCACAACAATACCACTCCCACAGTGAAGCATGGGGATGGCAGTGTCCTGCTTTAGGGTTGCTGTTCACAAGCTGGAACTGGGGCTGTAGCCAAGTTAGAGGGGATTATGAACAGTTCCAAACACTGGTCCCTTGTGGCTCCAAAATGTTCTGGTGTCTGCCACATAGCTGTGAATAGTGAGGAGTTCTACCTTTCCACACAACAATGGCCCAAACCATACATCCGTATCAACAAAAGGATGGCTTCACCAGACCATACATCCATATCAACAAAAGGATGGCTTCACCAGAACACATGCAATGTTCTGCACTGGCCGAGTCAGAGTCCACACCTACATCGAATTGGATATATGCAGGGTGACCTGAAGAGGGCAGTGCACAGGGGATGCCCATGCAATCTGACATAGATGGAGGTGTTTTGCAAGGGAGAGTGTGCAAACACTGGCAAGTCAAGATCTGCCATTCTGATAGACACCTTCCCAAGAGGACTGCATGCTGTGATTAAATCAGAAGTTGCTTTAACAGAGTATTACTTTAAGGGTGTGCACACTCATGCAACTAGCCTATTGTACCTATTTCAGTTACCACATTACCTGTAACTGATGTGTATGCTCCTCATTTGGATTGCACAGGTGATATGTCATATGAAATGATGGCAATGTTATGACCTGATTTCTGAGGTCTCATGTGATATATCATGAAAACCTGACATGTTAACAGATGTGTGTACACTTACTCTATCCATTGTAAGCTTGGGAAGTTGTTTGAGTAACCAGCTTTGTTTTAAAATACATGTACTGCAGATTATGCAGTTGGCACCTCCAATTAGGACATTACTTAGTGGCACCAATCCACAGGCCAACCCAGTAATGTATCAGACAAACACAGGTGTTATGAGGAACAGACCAAACATATGAGCCACACATGTAGACATTCAGCAAAACCCTGTACAGTTGGGGGGTATGTTCTGTAGCAGTTGCCACAGTGTTATACAGGTGAACAGCAATAATTTACATGGATGCAGTATGTGCTAGGTGAAGGGCCATCACCTACTAACACCACTCACATATTCCAGAGGTGTATATTAGTAGCAATGGTAATTGGAAAGGGCTGCACTGCATGATGCTGAGGGTCCATCCAGAGTGTGTATGTTATTGTCTGACTGTGTGTCGTGAATGCCCCCAGTTGGCTAATGTGAGGTCTGTATAATGCCTTTGTGGCACCTCACCTATGTGTGTGTGTGTTTGTGTGTGTGTGTGTGTGTGTGTGTGTGTGTGTGTGTGTGTGTGTGTGTGTGTGTGTGTGTGTGTGTGTGTACCAGCAAACCTTATATTGCTGGTAATAATTTACATATGTTGTTTTTCCCTCACAGGTGGACATGGTGGTTGCGGTCCCTCCCGCTCTGATACTGATGTCAGTGTCTCTGCAGAATCTGACCATGATGATATTCATATTGAGGCACAGGTGGGGTTGTCAGAGGCTGATACTGTGCCATTGGTTGGCATCCCACTATTTTCAACCCCATCCCCCTACACTGTCACAATGCCCACACATACCCCCATCACCAGTGGCCACAGATAATGGACAGTTGGCAGATGGCGGCATGGAACAGGTTAATGAGATGACTATGGCAAGTGAGAGTGCAGGCAGTAGCCATAGCCAGAGTGCTGGTGAGCTCCCACACAGGCAGGTGGGCAGGGCTGCTCAGAGGAGAATTGCAACCTGTCATGCCCCTGTTGCAAGTGTCATTGCAGAAGTCATCAGACGCATGTTTCAGGCTGTCATGGGGGTAAAGGCACATAATGAACGTAATACCAGACATATATGCAGGGTCATGGATCAGCATGTCTATGGTGTCCGTGGCAATATGAACTCACTACAGCCATCTGTGAGCATACTGGGGTCATGGGTAGATGGTGGGGGGAGACCTTGGCACTCCTCAACCATGGAATATCTGTACCTGACCATTTGGTGAACACTGGCCAACAGCCATGTGGCTGTAGGGTGGTACCATGATCAGCTGAGGGTCTACATGGCCATGCACCATCACATTTCCATGCTGGCAGTACCACCAGCACTACTGAAGAGGGTGTGCAGTCCTTGCCACAACACAGCAGGCTATGGGCATGTGATCCTGGCCGGTCCCAACAGGAATGCGAATCCAGTAGGCATCAGTCACCAGCAGGAAGTAGTACTGCATCTGACTCAGCCCTGGTGTTGCTGGTGATACCCACGACAGGCCCAGTTCCCATGTCCATGGCCAGAGATAGTGAATTGTACACCCTGACATGTATGGCCCACAGCTGTCCAAAATACCCCTGTGTAGGGCTCCCACATGGTGTGACTGTGTGCATATAAACACATACACATAACCATCAGAAATGTCACCTACACACACACACACACACACACACACACACACACACACACACACACACACACACACACACACACACACCACCCCATGCACTGCCCATTTAATGAACACCCTCCAAACACACACACATGATGTCAGCCATGTGGCCTAGCCTAGGCTTCTAGCAAATCCACACCCTGTGCATATGATGATACCTGTGCCACATCCATGCCATCCATACCATCGATGCAGGGACATGCTTATATAGATCTGATGCACAGGGTGACTTTAGTAGAGTGTAGCTATTTAATGCTGTGTATGTTGCTGTCATCTGGCATTTGTAATGGGTACACATCAGAGTGTGTGTGTACCTTTTCAGCCATGATGCATTATTGGTGTTAGTAACACTAAGCAAATGTTTTCTCACATGCTGTATTCTGTTTGTGTTCCAGGTGTCTGTGTGTCAGCAGGATGTGGGCCCTGCGGACATCACCAAGGGGTATGGCAGTGTAGTAACACATCGACCACATCATTGTCAGGGTACAGCTGTATCTGAAAACATTTCCCAGGTCTGTGTAACAGATTTTATTTATTTATTTATTTTTATTTATTTGCAGTTGGTTTACCAGGATAGTCCATTGGTCCAAGATGAACCCGTTTTCAATGGAGTCCTGGGGAGAAAAGCTCCAGACATTTTAGGTTACAATAGGTTCTTTGACATGTTTAGACACTGTAAAAAAAATTTGAGTAGACAATACGGATAATAAACAAACAATTACAATTAATTCAACAAGAGTTAAAACGTATATGAGAAGCAGATTAAACAGGATTTTACAATTAAAAATAAGAAGTCATTACATATTAAGAGTCCTACACTTATGAGGTATAGTGTAGTATATTCTTGCAGATACTATAGTAATAATAATATAAGAGTTAGGAGAAATGTTAGAGTGAAATCAAGGGTATAAGTAGGAGAAAGGAAAGGAAAAGGAATAAAAAGGAATACCCAGTATTAGTTATGAGGGGTGGGAGCAAGAGCATTCCCACTGAGATAGAAGATGTGAGTGAAAAGATTTTTTGAAAATAAAATGGTTAGAGGTGATACAGATAGATGGAGGTAGAGAGTTCCAGAGTCGAGCTAGGCCATGTGATAGAAGGTATTTGCCAGGGGGACGGGTTGGTTTATATACTTCTAATAGATTTTGGTTGTTAGACCTTAATATTCTGTCAGGTATGTGCATTTTAAATACAGAAGACAGGGAGGGACAGAGGGAGGGGTTGGGAATAAGCTTATGTGCGAGGGATAGTTGAGTATAGGTGAGATTACTGGGTAGTTCTAGCCATTTTAATTGTTGGAGAGAGGAACAGTGGTGGGTTGAGGACTTTTGGCTGGTAGTGAATTTTGCAATTTTGTTGTAGCAGGAGGAAAGTTGTGTTTTCAGCGAGGTTTGTAGATTAGTTAGAAGTGGAGCTCCGTAGAGAAGGGATGGAATTAGAAAGGAAGTAGAGAGAGTGATTTTAGTGGCAGTTGTAAGATAGTGATTTTGTCAATAGAGCATCCCTAGTTTTTATGGGTTTTTTTGATATTTATTTGTAGATGGGAGTTGAATTTTAGTTGGTTATCAATTTGGACTCCTAGCAATTTTGTCTCTGTCACCAGTTCTAGCTGAGTGTTATTTTGACTGTTGATAGAGAATGTCTTTGTATTAAAAGAGTTGACTTTAGTGGGGGTGAATATCATTAATTTGGTTTTAGAGGCGTTGAGTGCTAGGTGATTTGTTTTCATCCATTGTTCAGTGGTAGAAAAAGCATCCTGAGTTAGCGTTAGGAGTGTTGGGATAGATGTGGCAGTGCAGATAATGGTAGAATCATCTGCATATTGGATGATGTTGGAAAGAGGGATCGCCTTGTGGAAATCATTTATGAATATGTTGAAGAGGAGTTGACCTAATATGGAGCCTTGGGGGACTCCAGTTGGGGTGTTAAGGAATGAGGAGGTTGCCTTTTTCCATTTTACTGCTTGATATCTGTTGGATAAGTAGCTGGAGAACAAGTTCATTGATGGGGAGATAGGTTAAGTTTTGACAGTTTGGTTAGAAGCAGGTTATGTGATATAGTATCAAAGGCTTTAGAGAGGTCGAGTAGAAGGGTAGAGACAATAAGGCCAAAGTCCCGGGTTTTATTTACAGTTTCGAGGAAGGAGAGGAGAGCTGTCATAGTGCTGTGATTAGGTCTGAATCTGTGTTGTGTGGGAGATAGTAGGTGATTATCTATGAGATATGGTAGGAGTTGAAGTTGGATACACTTTTCAAGGAGTTTAGAGATGGGGGACAGGATAGCAATGGGGCGGAAGTTAGTAACACTGTTATTATTGCCACCTTTATGTAAACGTATGATAAAGGCTTTTTTCCAGATTTGGGGAACTATGCTTTCTTGGATTGAGTGATTGATTAGTATGCTAATGGGGTAAGCAATTGCTTCAGCAGCTATGCTAAGAAAGTAGGAAGGGATATCATCAGGGGCATTGGTACATGGTTTTAGTTTCTGGAGGAGTTTTTGTATGGTAGAAGTGGGTATAGATTTTAATGAGAATGGAGGAGAGTGTGGAGAGGGGGTGTTATGGGGTGAAGATGATGAGGAGGAAGAGGTAGTAGGAGAGGGGGTGGTTGGTAAAGGGGGTGAGGAAGATGAGGAGGAAATGAGAGTAGGAGAGGAGGTGGATGGCAAAGATTTAGTTGCTGGGTGGAGTGTTGGTGGGGAAAGGAGGAGAGTTTGAGAGTGTGTTGTTAGAGAAGGAAGAAATTAATTTGGAGATAGATTCAATGAAAAAAAGAGTTGAATTGAGTAGCTAAGTCGATATCTGTGGCATTAGGGTCTGGGGTGGGGGAAACAGGCTTACTGGTATTAAGAAGGGTGGAGATGCCTTTCCAGAATTTCTGAGGATTTGTTTTGTTATTGCTTTGGAGAATGGAGAAGTAATTTTGTCGATCAGAGATGATCAGCTTTTTTACCCTGTTTCTAAGTGTTTTATATTCATTGTGAATGAGGGGGGTCTTATTTTTCTGGTACTTTGTCCAGGCTTTATCTCTTTGCTTCATTGTTGCTAGTGTATTTTTGGTAAGCCAAGGGGTGGTTTTGGTTTTTATTCTCTTCGTTCTTACAGGAGCATGGAGGTCTAGTAGTTCTAAGAATGTGGTGTTGAAGGGGGCAACAGCATTATCTAATGGTAGCATTTTTAGACAATTCCAGTTTATTGCTTTTAGGGAGTTATTAAAGGTAGATGGGTTAAAGTTTTTATGATTACGGATTGTAATATAGTTGTGGGTGCGGTGTGGGAGTAGGGGGAGCCGGTGAGTGAAAGTGGGTATGTGGTCACCAAGTGGATCTGGAAGAGTTCCACTGCTGGCGAAATAGTGGGGATGTGAGACTAAGATCGAGTCCAGGATACTGCCACTGGAGAGGTTTTTTGTTTGGTGTGTTATAGAGGTGATAAGTTGTGTATAATTATGTAGGTTAATGTTAAGTGAGTTAGTGGGAGACTGAATGGTGGCCCAGTTAATATTCATGTCCACTAAGATTATTGTTTCATAGCTAATGTTGTTGGTAAGCCAGGAGAGTATGTCTTCGAGTGTAGAAATATTATCTCCTGGGGGGATGTAGAGTGTGGCTATACATATGTATTTGTGTTTGTTAACTTGAAGTAGTGTTAAGAGAAGTTCAGCATTATTAAATTGAGGAGTAGGTTTGTTATAGGGAGTGAATGACAGGGAGGTTGAGTAGAGGAGAGCTACTCCCCCCTTTTTTGTGAGACCTATCTCTTCTGATAATAGAATAGTTTGGTGGGAGTATTTCTGAGTCTTTTATATGGGGTTTTAACCATGTTTCTGATATGGATAGGATGTCAGGTTTATGGTGTGTTAGCCAGGCATGGAGGTTTGGGATTTTGTTAACTATACTTTGAGAGTTTAGGGCAGTGAGTAGTATGGATTTGTCTTTAATTGTTGAGGTGGAGGGGCCAGGGTTAGGATGGATATCGCCTGATAAAAGGTTGGTAATGGAATATATATTTGAGTTGGTGAAGTATATGCACAGTCTTGAGAATAGATTTAGTTCTATGGTGTTTTTATAGGATTTAGAGATGGTTAAATGGGTAGACTGTTTCTGGGTGGGTATGAGTTTAAATGGGAAAAGTAGAAGGTTTATTATAGGGCAAAGATGCAAGATTGGGATGTATGAGTGAGTTAGTGAAGGGATAAGATGGTTAGTTACATGGAAGGATTGGGAGTGGTAGAAATAACTGGGCTGTGTGAGGAGGTAGAGATAGGTTAAGGTAAGTAGCAGAGTTAGTAAGAAGGAGGAGAAGAATGTGGGTTTTGAAGGCATGATGAAGTGGAGCTAAGTGTAGTTATTAAGTAGTTAATTAAATTGTATGTGGAGGTGAGAGAGAAATTGTATGTGAGAGCTATTAGTGTCTAAATGGAGGTTATAGTGAGAGAGTTATGAAGGATAGGTGGTGAAGTGTTATGGGAGTGGGAGTGTGATAGTAAAGGAATATAAGTGGTTTGGTGATGTCTATGGAATGGAAATGAAATTAGTGTTGGAGGGAAGAGGAGATGGTGTTTCCAGGGTATTGAAGAATGATTGGTCTAAAATGGGCGGGAGCAGGAATGGGTGTTTGTAGAGTATTGGAGAATGATAGGTTAGTAATATGGGGGGTGTGGTTATGGGGAGATAAAGGTAGAGGTGCTGGGGCGGGTGGAATTTGGGGGCAGGGTAGGGGAGCAGAGTGAGCCCGCAGGGCGAACGGAGCGGGTAGAACCAAAGGGATCAGGACAGGATCGAAAACCTATCAGTGGTGTGTTGAAAAGCAGAAAGGTAAGTAGAGGGGACCTGGAGTTAGTGGGTAGAATGGACTAAAATGCAATAAGAGAGAAAGAGGGAAGAAAGAAAAGAGAGAGTTTAAAGAGTTTTAAGTGGGTAGAATGGACTAGACTGTAATAAGAGAGAAAGAGGGAAGAAAGAAAAGTGAGAGTTTAAAGAGAATGTTAGAGTAAGAGAATTGAAGTAGATATTAGTGGGGAGAGGATGCCATCTAGTGGACAAATGCAGAACTGCACCGTAGTGCACCAGGGCAGTCCCAGGTCAGACGTAGACCGAAGGGAGAGGGGAGCTCAAGAAGTCAGGGAACTAGGTGAGGGGGAAGAATGGAGATAGGAAGTTAAGAGGGGTTAGGCTGCTGGCTTTCCTGGCTGGGAGCAAACAGAACACCTAGCAGGGCTACGGACTATGGAATATCGGCTAGGCAGCAAGTACACATACTTCCTTGAATTCCTCTAAGGAGAATCTTGGTAGAGTCAGCAGGGATTGTTGAAATGCTTTGAGCAATTGGCTGAGGATGTAGAGTAATATTTTGGGTGAAGGAGTCCACCGAGGCGTAATCACAAGGGGAAAGTCAGGGTGAAAGCTGGAGAACAACAGAAAAGTGAGAAATAAGTTGTAGTGGTAATTAACACAGTATCCCTAGTGCACAAGCAGAAGAATCAACAATTATTAGTAGTACTGAAACACAATAAATCACATTGGGAAATAGATAGATGAGACAAAAACAGTTGTAGGGAGTAAGACAGTACACACGTCTACACTGCACAGTATTACAATTTGCTATCCTTAAATGGCCTTGAACAGCCTTAAAGTGAGCAATTTAACAGAGTGGGGCACTTTTTTAAATTCCAACATATAATGGTTGCCGTTGGCAGAGTACATTTAAGGTAGATCAGAAGCATATATGAGCCTCCGTTTTGTACACAGGTTCTTCTATAGCTGGGCGATGTCACTGTGTTTAAAGCAGTTAAAGACACAGTCAGGAGTAATTATATAATTGAACAGTTTCAGACCTCTAAAAGCTAGAAGCGTTATACGAATGCTCCGCTTTATACAAAGGTACTTCTAAACAGTATTACAACCTCTAAAGGCTAAAAGCGTTGTACGAATGCTCTGGTACACCCAAGGTACTTTTAAGCAGTAACAAGCCTCTAGAGAACTAAAAGCGTTAGACAAACACTCCGTTTCACACAAAGGTTCTATTTTAAAAAGGCAGGCAATGTCGCGGTGTTTAACACATTTTTAAAACAGCGTCTTAAGTATTATGCAGTAAAACAGTATCCAAACATAAAAACATTCAGTTGTACAAATAAGCACTGGAACTGAGGCAGGGCAGTATCCTATGGTTCAAAGCAGTAAGCTAGTGAAACACTTATGCATATAAACAGAATCCAAACTCTAAATTATCCATTTAACAAGTAGGCACAGCTAAATAGGCGAGGAACATTCACGGTAAACCAAACTGTTTTGTGCTTCAACACTATTCAGAGTTTAAGATGTACACTGCTAATTAGAAATGTTAGGTCGCAATACAGGCAAAGTCTAGCTAAGCACTATGAGACCCTTAATATGGCAGTTTTGTTACAATAACAATTATACTTGCAATCTCTATATTATTTGAATTACAGAAGCAGTGCACTCATTGAGACAATAGTCGCAGCTTGTGATAGCAATACAGAGACATACACTCTGTAATTAGCTTTAAAACATTAGACCAGGGACATTCCTGATAGCTTAGTAAAACAAAACGGAGTGCAGGGAGTAGCAAATTCAGTTACCGGCACAGGCAATAACCAATATAGAGTAAAAACTGTTGTTTTAACTTTAACTAGTAAATAATAAAAGCATAAACTGTTGTTTTAACTTTAACTAGTAAATAATAAAAACATAAACAATGGATACAGCAAATATAAAGAACAAATAGGTAACTTACTGAAGGTGTAGGGGCTCAGCCAAGGACGCACAACAGCCTGGTATGGGCGAGTTTAAAAATGGCGCCCAGAGTTATGGAGGGACTTTAAAAACTTCCAGGAGGAAGTTCGGGAGGAGGGGCAGGAATAAGGATAGTCAGGTACAGACTGGAAAGGCTGTATTTCCAATGCAGCTAGGAGGTGAGATGTAGTAGTATCACATGGATGAGTCAGAGTATATGGTAGGTAGAGGCTGGTAGGAAGTGGGGAGAGTCCCAGGAGTATGGCTGGGTAGTGGAAGATAGGGGTATCCTGGGCAAGGCAGTAAATTAAATATGAGGAAGAGAGGGCGAGATGGGGAGATAGGGAGAGGGAAGGAGACCAAGAGTGTGCAGCGTTGTAATGTCAGAGATAACTCTGATAGCTAAGGAAGGAATTATAAGATGGGTATGAGGAGGCTGGTTCTTCGTGTTTCACTGTTGCAGTCATTACATTTGGGTTACCTGCTTGCAGGTACCCCTCAGTCGGCCTGATTAACAAAGTCTTGGGTCCTGCATCGGTTGCTGTCTGTTCTTCCATGACGTCAGGTCGTTAGGGGTATAAAACATGCAGCTGATGCTATTACATCAGTCTTTCTTGCCGTGCGGTGCCCAAAGCAGAAGCAGTTCGCAAGTGCCGGTCGTCCGACTCCTGAAATTTTCGTTTTTGAGTTTCAGAACCGAAGTCTTCAACTAAAGCTAAGTACCCCGTTGGGGAAAGTTCTTCTTGCTCCTTACCGATGTCAATAAAAGTTAAAAATTGCATTACTTGAGGAGAGCAAATACCTCATAAAGATTTTCATTCATACTGTATTCCTTGCCTATGCCCTGACCACGATGTACCTTGCTGTCGGTTTTGTGCTTTATTTAATCAGCGCACTATCTGTCATCGGTGTATTTTCGCCTCTAAATATTTCAGTTCTTGGTTTAATTATCCAGATATGTAATTGGTTAGCCATCCAACTACCGTGATTCTGAAAAAATGCAAAGATAAAGACAGAGACAGGCCTCCGAGGTCCAAAACTGCCGATAACACTTCTCTGAAGCCAGTCGCCAGTTCCCCGGTACTCAGTGAGGAGCTTTCGCAGCTCCTGATACCCGCTACTTCTGATTCGCAGGCCTCTACTAAGACCCATTCAGAGTCTGGTATGCTACGAGATGCTTCAACTCTGGAACCAGTGGATGTCTCCACCTTGGATGGGTCCGGAGCCGCAGTGCAGGCAACGGCTTCTGAGGGTATTCAGGCCTACGGACTTGCATATTAATCTGATGCCTCCTTTTTTACTTAGGCCTAAATCTCGATCCATGCCTAAAAAATGATGCCCAGGCTACATTCTTAGGCCTCTATGCCTAAAAAACAAATAATAAGAATGGCTGAAGATCTAATAACTCTAATCAGGGGTAGCCAACCCCCCTTCTAAGAGGCCTAGGACTGAAGTCGATTATGAATTTTCTGATCAGGATTCTGTTGTTTCTGATTCTTCTGATGATCTGGATTTGCCCTTATCTGCTTATGAAGATTCTGATGCAGAGGAATCCATTCCCTCTGCTTCCCCTCCTGAGGATTTTTCTTTTGGGGAAACCTTACATATTCTAAGGGAGCATTTCCACTGGGAAAGATAGGATTTTTCTGATTCAAAAAAGAGGCTTAGGGATTTCCTTCTCCTACCTCAGCATAGGCTTTTAGCTATTCCTCCTGTACTAGACATTGTTGATGATGCTTTTTCGGAATCTAGTTTGGCCCCTGATCCCCTGCCTCCTGCTCCCAGAAAACCTGACAGATACTACAGGTTCCCTGACTCCCACAAGTTCCTTTTTAAAAATCCTACTGCAGATCCAGAGACTATTGCACAGGGGCCCGAGGGCATTAAGACTTCTACTGCTAAAAATCCTATCCCTTCTGATAGAGACGCCAGGGTGCTGGATAGATGGGGGTAAGAAGGTTTACACTTCTGCAACCTTGGCCATTAGGGCTTTAAACTGCCAGTTTCATATGTTAAAGTATCAGCAATATGTTGTTGGACTGCTTAAACAGAAAATGATGTTGATTCCTGACTGTGTGGAAAATAAAGAATTACTGGAGGCCTATTGCTGGGTCTGTGCTCAGAAGGCATGCTTAGCTTAAGGAGCAATCTTTGCCTGATCATGTTAAAGCTAAATTGTTGGATGCTCCTTTAAATCAGGACCACCTGTTTGGCAACAAGGCTGAGAGGAAGTTCTTAAAAAGATGGAAGATAACATTAAATCTATGCAAACTGTTAAAAATTTTTTACAAGTTCAGCCTCCTAGATTTAGTAGGCACTGGCCCTCTAAGAATTGGTCCTTTCTAGCCCCTTCCAGGTCTTCTCAAGCCAAACCCATACACAACAAAAAACCCAGGTTTCAGTCCCAGGGGACACACATAACTAAGCAGTGGGGGGCCTCCACTTCCAAATCTTTGAATAATAAGACTCCCTCCTATGATAAACTGTCTCAATGACTTCCTTTTAAAATTTCCAAGCACTTATCAACTGACTGCCCCTTTAGGGGGAAAGATTACTCTTCATGCAAAGAATTGGGAACTCATTACCCAGGACAAATGGGTTTTAAATATAGTGTTCCAGGGATACAGATTTCACTTCCACATGTTGTCAACACCAAGCAAGTGGCCGGACCTACCCCCAAATCAGTGGGCAGAGGCCCAAAAACAAGTACTTTCTCTCTTAAACATGGAGGCTATTCAACTGGTACCAGGAAAGGAAAAGGGATAAGGTTTCTACTCGAGTCTTTTCCTGGTACCCAGAAAAGACAATTCATGGCATCCTATCCTGGACCTGTCTACTCTAAACACCTTTTTGGAGATTCCAAAATTCAAGATGCTGACTCTTCACCAATTACTTCCTATGCTAGGCAAAGATGCCTGGTTGGCAACAATAGATTTAAAAGAAGCATACCTGCACATCCCAGTCAGGGAATCTTGCAGAAGATACCTACGCTTCAAAGCAGGCTACATGCACTATCAGTTGTCTTCACTGCCCTTTGGCTTATCTACTTCACCCAGGGTATTCAGAAAGTGCCTAGCTCCAGTTATTGCATTTTGCAGGCAAAGAAATATTCAAATATACCCATACCTGGATGATTGTCTAATTCAGGCAGAAAGCCAGGACATACTTTTGAATCATCTGGCCTTTGTACAAAGGGTTCTAACATGTCTGGGGTACACCATAAATGAAAAAAAAAAATCACACCTGGTACCCTGTCAACAAATTATATTCCTGGGAGCAAGCTTGAATACAACTTCCCAGATGGCTTACCTCACACCAGAGAAACAAATCCATTTGACAACCTACTTCAAACAAATGGCCACAAAAACCCTGCTATCTGCATGACAAATACTGCAAGCCTTGGGGTTCATGGCCTCCTACATTCTTCTAATTCCATATGCAAGACTGCATATGAGGAAACTACAGTGGTATCTAAAAAGCCTATGGTGTCAACATTCTCAAGACCTAGAAACAATGATTCCTATCATACCTTGCCTACACCTAGAGTTCCTTTGGTGGTCAGAGGCCTGCCACCAAAACAAGGGACTACCTTTCACACCACCCCCTGCCACCCAAACCCTAACAACAGAGGCATCAGACTATGAATGGGGGTCTCACCTGCCAGGGAAGTGCATTCAGGGCAAATGGAACCCAAGTCAAATGCATCTGCATATCAATCAAAAACAAATGTTAGCTGTACAGAATGCTGTGACAGCCTTCAAGGACCACATTTTTCCAGGACAACTAATGGTAAAGATGGATAACACCACTATGTGGTACATAAACAAGTAGGGGGGTACACATTCTTACCCCCTCTGCAGACTAGCTATGGCATTGTGGAACACAGCCTTGAGCTACCAAGTGCACCTATAAGCTTAATTCCTGCCAAGAAAATTAAATACACTGGCAGACGGACTAAGCAGAAAACTCATGGACCCACACGACTGGAAACTGGAACCAAGGATTTTCAGCATGTTGACAAGCAAATGAGGGAGCCCAGATATAGACCTGTTTGCCTCTCCCCAGAACTACCAATTGGACAAATTTTGCACAAGGACTCCCCACAAACAAGCCTGGAAAGCGGATGCTCTGTCCTTCAGCTGGAGAAACCAATCAGTCTATGCCTTCCCCCCTGTGCCTCTGCTCTCCAAAGTACTACTAAAAATCAAACAGGACAAATCAAGGATGATTTTTATTGCTCCAGACTGGCTGCATTAACACTGGTAACCCCTCCTGCGTAGTGTGTCATGGTTATCTCCATGGCACCTGCCTCAGACTCCTTCCCTGCTTTCTCAGCAGAAGAACCAGATTCTGCACCCTCACCTTCTAAAGCTGAACCTTGCAGCCTTGCTAATTACTTAGTTTCATAGTTTTATAGTTTAGTACTAGGCTATCTGCCCTGGGGCATTTATAAGCCTAGCCATAGTGATGTGGCTTTCGCCGCCCCATGTAATGGTACACAAGTGTACAAAATAGATTTAGAATACTGTGCCTCTGTCTAGTAGTGACACAGTGAAGACCCCCTTACATAATAGAATTAGTTTACTGTGCCTCTGTCTAATAGTGACACAGGGATGACCCCTGGGGTAAACCTACGATCTCCCATCCACTCGTCAAGATTTCTCTTGAAGAGAGTCAGTGAGGGGCTCTGCCTAACATGAACTGGGATTCTGTTCCAGAGTATGGGAAGCCTCTGAGTTATGAATCTGTCCCTCCAGCATGTCCTATTCATATTTATGCTGAGGTTTAAATCTTTAGCTCTCGTGGTTCTGATGAATTTGGATTTTTTGAGGTGGAGCATGTCCATCAATTCCTGATTGGACATGGCCTTGTACGTCAGGCACAGATCACCTCTGAGTAGGCGGTATGCTACTGAATAGAGCTGGAGTTTCTTTAGTCTGGCAGCATATGACATATGTTGGAGACCCTTGATCCTCTTGGTGAGGTACTTTTGGGGTCTCTCTAGCTGTTGCAAGTGCTGGGTGAGGTACATACCAGATGGGGCATTGTACTCAATCATGGGCCTGATAAGGGTACAATGACCTCCTTTGATCTGGATGTGAATCCCTTCATGATAAGGTGGGCAAGGTAGAAAGTCTTTCTAACCACTTTGGCAATGTGGGTGTCAAATGAGAGGTCACTATCGACTTGGGTCCCCAGGTCTCTGATTACTTTTTCCATACTCAGTGGGTTACTGTCTATGTGATAATTTGTGGGTACTTTGTTTTTCCCAAAGGGGATGACTATACATTTTTTGGCATTTAGTTTAAGGCCGTGACTCCGGCACCAGTTGTCCATTTCAGTGAGGCCTTTCTGTAGGATGTATGTGTCAGCTGGTGTATCGACTATGGCACCTAGTTTACACTCATCTGCGAACTTTGTCAGCCACAACCCTCCAATGTTTGCTTTCACATCTGAGAAATAAATGCCGAACAAGAGGGGTCCCAGGACAGAGCCCTGTGGGACATCACTTGTGACTGGCTTTGAGTCTGACATGGCTCCAGTGATTTTGACTTTATGGGTTCTATCCTTTAGCCAGTTTGCCACCCATCTTGTGACATATGGATTTACATTTAAGCTGTTGAGCTTGTCTATGATGCCAGAGTGGGGTATTGTGTCGAAAGCTTTAGCCAAATCCAGGTAGGCTGTATGGGCTGCTTTGCCCTCGTCAATGGCTCTAGTGACTGTTTTGAAAAAGTCAACCAGGTTCAAAAGGCAGGATCTGCCCTTTACAAAGCCGAACTGGGTGGGATCAAGTGTCTGTAAGTCCCCAATGTCTCTGTTTATGAGTTCCATAATGATTCTTTCCATAGCTTTGCAGACCAGGTTGGTTAAGCTTATGGGTCGGTAGTTACCACGGTCTGTAGAGGTGCCTCCTTTGTGGAGTGGGACTACTGTTACTGTACGCCAGTGTTCAGGTACATATCCTGTAGTAAGGCTAAGGTTAAATAGCATTTTTATGTGTGGGTTTAGCTCCTCTTGGAGTTCACGTAGCACGCAACCCGGGATACCGTCAGGTCCCATTGATGCTGTGTTTTTAGCTTTGCTGAGGGCGGTTCTCACCTGGACATCTGAGATGACAGGGAGGTTACATTCAGCTGGGATAAGTATTTCTTCTTTTGGGGGTGAGGGAGGGGAGAAATTTGCACTGAACCTGTCTGCCAGAATGTTGGGAATATCTGTGGGTTCAGTGTATTTTTTGTCATTTTGAACTAACTCTGAATATATCTGAGGGTAACTTAATCTCTCCTTTACCATCTCTCAGCAAACCTGTGATGGATATCATTTTAGAGGCAAGGAGGCCTAGTACTAGAAAATCTTATGCTGAAAAATGGAAAAGATTCTGTGCCTGGAATCAATCTCAAGGGATGAGCACAGCAGCACCCAATTTACCTCAGATTTTACAATACTTAACTGAGATGCTTCACAAGGGCCTGTCTTTTTCCTCCATTAAAATCCACGCCTCAGCTATTTCAGCTCACTATAACACAGAACCTTCCCTCTTCTCTCATCCAGTGCTCAAGCAGTTCCTCAGAGAGGCCACAAATTTGATACCACCCAGGAGAGCTCTAACCCCAGCCTGGGACCTTAACTTTGTCTTGGAGAAACTCACTCTATCTCCTTTCGAGCCAGCTGCTACTGCAGACTTAAAATTTCTTTCTTGGAAAACAGCTTTCCTTTTAGCAATCACTTCAGCTAGAAGGGTATCTGAATTACAGGCACTTATGGCAGTGGAGCCTTTCATCATCTTTCATGCGGACAGCGTGTCCCTCAGAACCAATTCATCCTTCATGCCCAAGGTGGTATCCACTGTGGCTCTTAATCAGTCCATTAATTTGCCAACTTTTTCTCAATCCACAAAATAAAGGGGAACAGATACTGCATTCCTTAGATGTGCACAGACAACTTAGATTCTACTTGGACAGGACTAAGCCTCAAAGGAAATCTGAACAACTGCTGGTGGCATTTGCTGCAGGGGCTGAGGGGAAGGCTATTTCAAAGCAAACCATTTCTGAATGGATACGCCATTGCATTCATTTCTGCTATAAGCAGCAAAGGGGAACAGATACTGCATTCCTTAGATGTGCACAGACAACTTAGATTCTACTTGGAAAGGACTAAGCCACAAAGGAAATTTGAACAACTGCTGGTGGCATTTGCTGCAGGGGCTGAGGGGAAGGCTATTTCAAAGCAAACCATTTCTAAATGGATAAGCCATTGCATTCATTTCTGCTATAAGCACCATGGAAAACCTATCCCCCAGGGGATCAGACCTTACTCCACCAGGGCTGCATCTACCTCTACAGCCTTTGTCAGAGGCATCCATACCAGGGACATCCTAGTAGCTGCTTCCTGGAGTTCTGTACATACTTTCACCAAGCATTATCATTTGCCAATTTTCTCTAAATCCAGAGCTGGCTTTGCCACTGCAGTCTTGCAGGGCCTTATAGCTGACCCTAATGCTATCTAAATTCCTCCTCCTAACCATAGCTTTGGGAATCTACCCAAATGTAATGACTGCAACAGTGAAACACAGAAAACATAGTACAGTTGTGTACACTTACCATAAATGTAGATGTCCTCGTATATTCACTGTTGCAGTCCTGGTTACCCTCCCTCCAGCCCCCTAACTTGTTTTGACTATACCTCTACTTTCCATTTACTATGCTTAAAAGCCTTTGTGGTGTATTTGCTTTTTTGTTGGAGGTATATCTTTGTACTTTTATATTTAATTGCTTCCCATTAGGGGTGCACCTGACATCTGGGGCAAGAAAAACTGATGTAATGGCATCGGCTGCATGTTTTATACCCCTGATGACCTGATGTCATGGAAGAAGGGACAGCAACTGATACAGGACCCAAGAATATATTAATCAGGCCGACTGAGGGCTACCTGCAAGCAGATAACCCAAATGTAATGACTGCAACAGTGAATACACATGAACATCTACATTTATGGTACATGTACACAACTGTACTCTCTTGTATGTGCCTCACAGGTTATAGGGCTGGGGGGTTGTATTTCAGTCTATGGTGGTTGACATCAGCTCTAGTATAGTAGACAATGGTAACTGTGGTGGGTGGAACACACCTCAGACGGCTAACGTCCTCAACCCCAGAGGATATTGTGTTGACCAAACACACAGAGAATAATGTCCTCACACACAAACACACACACACATGCACACACATGATCACAGTTGCCAGTGTTGTATTTGGAACCCCTACCCATCAAGTTGTATTACCACACTATTATGTGGTTATTGCAGGTGGCACAGAACTACTAGTGTGATGAGTGTTACAAGATACCTGTAAGGTGAATAACATCACGTGGCCTTGTGGGGTATAGCAATGGTGGCTGTACTGGGTGTGTGAGTACTCATAATAGCATCGCAAACAAGTCTACACACTCACAACCACTGCCATACACACCACTGCACACACACACACGCACACACACACACACACACACACACACTTGGCAGTACTGACATTAGCAGACCAACCTATCTTGTTATTCATACCATATTCCATACTGTTGCACAGGGCTTATAGGGCTGAAGAGTGTCTACAGATACCACTGCGGTTGATGTGAACAGAGAACCTCATACAGTAGGCTTAGGAATGTGTACTGTGTGTACCATGGCATAAAATGTGAATCCAAGCCCATCCAATGGATGTCATTCAACTACAAACACACACAAGATACTCTTCTCTCACACACATTTACCAGGACTGGGAGTAGAACCCCTACCTATCTATTTATTGTTACAACATTTACACATTTATCGCATGCACCATAGAGGTTATGGGGTGCCACTTGTCCAAAGGTTCATCTAAGGCGAGGGACATCACCAGACCTTGCAAATTATGACAAGGGTGTGAGAGGCCACACAATACTGTAACCTACACATATACACACTTACACACAATAATACACACACACACACACACACACACACACACACACACACACACACACACACACACACACACACACACACACACACACACACACACACACACACACACACACACACACATTTGCCAGGACTCATATTAGAACCCCTAGTTATGTGGTTGTTGGTATTATAGTGTTATGCAGTTCACTCACACACCACAGAGCGTATAGGTTGTGGAGTGTCCCAAGGTACCTATATAGTGAATAGCATCTACAACACTTGTAAGGTATGGCAATGGTAGTTGTATTGGGTGAGACAGGCCACCAACTATTTTCACCCACATGTTTACACACTCATAAACACTTTCAGAAACACTAATGCACACACACACACATATGACAGTACTGACATCCATGGATTCAAAGAGTCATAAGTGTGTATGTGGCAAATGGCCATGGAGGCTTTACAAGGCTAACCCATGGGAATACACTGGTATCATGGCACCTGACAATACTCCTAAGTGTGTCTACTGAGTATAGTCACTGGAGTGATCCCCAGGGTGGGTAGTCTATTCCCCATCCACTCCTCCTGATTTCTCTTGAAGAGGGCCAGTGATGTGCTCAGCTTGACATGCATGTGGCATCTATTCCATGGCATGGCCAGTCTCTGTGTTGTGAACCTGTCCTTCCAGCATGTCCTGTTCATTGTGAGGATGGGGTTGAGGTATCTGCAACATGTTGTGTGGACAGATTGGTTTCCTAGGATGTAGCATTCCTGACAGGGTTGGATCAGACATGGCTTTGTATGTCAGGAAGAGATCACACCTAAGAAGCCAAATATGAGACAGTGATTCATTGCAGTTGTTGGAGTCTGTCCACATGGGGCAAGTGTGTAGTACCTAAGATCCTCTTTGTGAGGTACATTTGCAGCTTCTCTTGGTGTTGCTGGTGTCCAGTGGGGTACATGGCAAATGGGTGATAGTGCACAATGATTGGCCTACTGAGGGGTGTGTACAGGGAAACACTGTCCTTTTACTTCCTGTATTCAATACCCTGTGTCAGGTGAAATGACACATGGAAGGACTTTTGGAAGACAGTGGCACTGTGGTGGTCACCACTCACTGTCAACCTGTGTTCCCAGTTCCATTATACCAACATCAGTGTTCAGTGGACTACCATCAATGTATTACTTTATGAGAACCATGTTGTACCCAAAGGGGATGGTGGCACATCATCTGGCACTGAGCTTCTGTCCAGGGTTCTGAGAATAGTCATAGGACTTAGAGAGGCCTTTGTGAAGGATGTCAACCTCACTTTGGGGGTAATAATAGCACCCACCTAATAGTCATCTACAAACATTGTCAGCCAGGGTGCCTTCGTACTGGGCTGGTCCTCAGAGGTGTGGATCCCAAACATGAGGGGACCCAGGTCCACAACCTGTGGGAGTTCACTCCTGACTGTTCAGCAGTCTGACATGGAGTCTGCTGCTTTCACACTGTGGGTTTTATCTGTGAGCCAGTTTGCAGACCACCTTCTGATGTAGGGGTTGCTGCCTACCTTATTGTGTTTGTGTATGATTCCGGAGTGGGGAGTGATATTCAAGGATTAGATGGGCTGCCTATCTTGTTATCTATCCCATACTGTCACATAGTTATTGCACATGGCACAATGCTTATAGGGCTGCAAAGTATCTACAGGTCCCTCTACAGTGGATGAGAACTGTAGGCCTTGTAATGTGGACACTGGGACATGTACTGGGTGGGCAACAGCAAAAAGTAGCAAAACCCACCCCCAATGGTATGGTTCTCACATAAACACAACCCCCCACAGACAGGATACTGTTCACACACACACACACACACACACACACACACACACACACACACACACACACACACACACACACACACACACACTTGCTCGGACTGAGATTAAAACCCCTACCTATCTATTTATTGCTACTACAGTGCTACGCATTTATTGCAAGTGCCATGGAGCTTATAGGGTGAAGGTTATCTAAAGGTACTTCTAAGGTGAGGAACATCACCATCCCTTGTAAAGCATGGGATGCGTGATGTACTGGGTGAAAGGCCACAAAATACTTTAAACTACACATACAGACTCTCATACACACACACTTTCAGGAACCAGGATTAGAACTCCAACCTAACTAGTTATTTGCGCTATAGTGTTATGCAGTTATCGCACGCTTGTGGGGCTGAGGCCTGACGAAAGGGATTTCTAAGGTGACTGATATCTGCAGGTCTGCTAAAGTAGGAAAAGGGGAAGTGTACTGGGTTTGAATGGACCCAAAAGCTTTAACTTGTAAGCACACACACACACTTTTACATTTGCCAGGACTGAGATTAGAACTCCTACCTAGCTAGTTACTTGCACTTTATTGTTGCACAGTTATCACACAAGCCACAGAGCTTATAGGGCTAAAGCCTGATGAAAGGGACTTCTATGGTGATAGACTTCTTCAGAACTGCTAAAGTAGAGCAATGGGAAGTACACTTGGTGGGGAAGGCCTGTTCATTCCTAGATCCTACCAACATTTCTCTAAGTGCATTAGTATGCTCAGTGTGACCTTCTATAGTACATGTGGGACTCCATTCCAGGGATTGTTGTACTCCAGTCTGGTTTGTTTTGTGCTACAGCCATACTTCTCAACCTGTTGGTGCAGGATATATGGAGACAGCCTATTGAAATGGAAGGACAGTGGGCCATACAGTGATTGTGACTAATTCTCTCAGTAATGTATGGGTTGCTAAGGTTACAGGGCTTGTTTGAGCAGACATCTGACATATATGCCATTCGACACTGTCATGTATTGTTTCAGTATCTCGTGACATACCTCCTCAGACCATCACAGTGATTTACCAGAGGAATACAGGATGGATGATGCACACACCAGGATTATGGGCCAAATGCTATGCATTCTTGCACAATCCAGCTTGTTGAGAAGTGTGCCTACAAGTAATTGACTGCTGCTGCTGTGGAAATGGTCCAGCACCTTGGTGATATATTACAATGGTGGAATCTCTGTGCATTTCTGTTCTGGCCTGGTCTGATTTCCAGTCCACAGTTGGATAATACAAGTCAGACAGGATTAGGGTGACAGGCAGACTCCGGATAGATTTGTAGGGGATAAGATATATGGGGGGATGTCCTGGATCAGATACGTTTGCCTATAGCTACCAGCACTTTGCATAGGGGTCTTCTCAAATGTTGACTGCACTTCAATGGTTCATAGATGTGTACTAGGCTAATGGCCCTGGAGCCTTTACAAGCCAAGCCCATAGGATTACCCTGGCATCGTGCCACCCAACCTTAGTTTCCAGTGCCGCTGTGGAGTAAAGCCACTGGTGTGATTCTTGGGGTGAATTTTCTATTTCCCATCCACTCATCAAGATTTCTCTTCAAAAGAGATGATGAGGTGTGGAGGGTCTTGTGTGTGTCAGACTTTTTGACCAGCCTGGAGGTGTGTGTTTGCCTTACATATATGTATGGCCACCTCATTTTGCTTGGATGTTGCATAGGATGAATGATAAGGGAAGGGTGTGTTACTCCCCATGGCTGTGGGCAAGGCTTCTGTGGGTACAGACATGTAACCATCATCCAGGGTTAGGATGCCTGCAATGAGTGCATTCTCATGTTTAGACTTTTAGCCCTGCCTGTCGACTGTACAGAGTATCACAGAATGTCCACATCCATGACTCATATATCTGGTTGGTTACCCAAACAAGTGTGGTTTTCAAGGAAAACTGTTTTGCAAGTCACTCAGGGTTGAAGTCAGATATTACTGACAGTTAACACTGCAGTTTCAGACTTGGTACCCATCAGACACTCCATGCTACTACAATCATTCCATCAACTTTCTAACATTATTAGAGCAGTATTTCTAAGGTGTCCCTCTCTTTGGACCTTTTTCACCCCATTATTCATGGCTTAGTCCATACTCTGACAGTGGCAGATTTTCTCCTAGCAGTTAGCAGCACGGCCTTTCTTTGCATTTTGTAAACTGAGTTATGTTTGTGTTATGGACCCCATGACAGTCTCTAACAGGGCACTGTGGGTGAGGCATAGGCATTTGCCACAGGCCTGTAGGCTAGGTGTTACAGATGCAGGCCATCTGTAGCAGGGCAGTGCATTCTGATGGTCATATGTTCCCAGGTTGCCAGCAGTGGACAACCCTGGGATGCTACCAGTAAGTTGACTGTGGGTGTTACCACAATTGCTTTCTGTTTGTGTTGAGTCATCACTCTAGTTGATGTCTGGATGCTGCTTAAGGCTAGGGACATGTTACTGTATTTTTATGGGACTATGGGGGGGGTGACACATCTGTACACAATACACAGAGACTGCGTTGATATTTGCTCAACATTTTGGTCCCATTTTGCATGCAGGTGTGCCCTATCTTTGAGACTACAGGCATAACAATATTGACTATAGGTTAGATTGTTCTAGCATAAACATTTGTAGTTTCAGACTTCTTACCTTTCAAAGCCATACTGCCACTGCCAGACCTGTTGTGATATAACTGTGTAAGTCTGTAGGTGGGGATTCATAGATGTCGCCATGTGGGGGCCTTTGCCAGACATTTCTGTATGGTTTTTCTACAGCTGATCAGCTGGGTGAGGCTGGGGGTGGGTATGGGACCCCCCTTTGACATTCATGCATGTGAACTATGGCCCCCCAGTTATTTGACTCACCACATATACTGCAGTGGTATTTGCCAACTAGGGTGTTACTGCATGGTGTGGGTTGGCCAGTACTGGGAATAAACTTCCTGCTGTCCCACAGAGCTGTCCGCTGTCTGCTGCTATCCCAGTAAGCCACTCCATTCCCTTGCATGTTTTAATCAATACAATAGATATGTTATCAGAACATTCCACTCCATTCATCTATTTTGTTAAGGAGACTGACTTACCTTGTGCCTGAGGTTGTTGTGAGGATGGTGCCTGAGGGCTGACTATGTTGGATGCATGCAGTACACTGCCTATACATGGTAAGGTATAGATGGTGTGATGTTTGGCATCCATTTTACTGTGTGTGTGAGTTAGAGAGAGAGACAGTAGTCCCTCAGCCCCTACTGTGTCAGTGTATGTGGTATGAGTTGCCTCTTTGCCAAGGACAGGGCATACTGGGCATGCCTCTGTCTGCCTACAGGGGCAGGCTCAGAATGTTCCTCCTATGAGTCACTCTGTGCCTGTGGAGACCTTGGCAATGGTGGGGGGGCTGTGTGGCCCTTCCCCATTTTGTTCCTGCTGCAGTTGGTTCTGCAGAATCATATTGTGTAGCATGGCACACACTATGAACATGTGTGCACATGTGGCTGGAGAGTACTGCACGGCTCCACCAGATATGTCAAGGCAGCGGAATCGTGACTTGAGCATCCCAAACACATGCTCTATAATGATTCTGGTTTTTGCGTGTGCCTCATTATGGCATTCTTGTGTGGGTGTGCGTGCATTTCTGATGGGCGTCATCATCATCCATGGCTCCAGTGCGTAGCCAGCATCCCCCACCAGATGGCCATGTGGGATGTCCCCATTGGCAAACGTCTAGTACAGCTGTGACAAATGCCAGATGTGGGAGTCATGGGCATTGCACACAACCTGGCATCGTTGATGGAGTGGAACCCCTTGCGGTTTAGGTAGACCCTACCCTGGTCACTGGCTGGTGCATTGATGTGAATGTGCGTGCAGTCTATGGCACCCAGTACCTCCGGGTATTCTGCTACACGGTGGAAGAGATGCATATTGTTGGTCCTCTCCTCACGGGTGCTGAGGAGGTAAATGTGCTCAGCAGCATGTGGTCGCATGCCATCCAGGAACTGGTGTAATATCCTGGATGCTGATACCTGTGATACTTTGGAAAGTCCACAAAAACTGCTTTCAAACAAATCAGACCAAAAAGTACACAATGAGGAACCTTGTTTGCAGACAGAAACGCCTCCGAGTCAAAAAGCTTCTTAACGCTTTTATTTTGAACAAACCAAAAGAGCGTTTTCGCCACAGACCACTGCAGCTTCTTCAGAGAAACAAGTTAGACAAAAAACACTCACTTTAAAAATACTACATCAGGAAATGACATATTCCTGTTTCCTGTTACCGAACAGTTGTATTTAAAAACACATACAAAGTGCTAAAAAGTTAAAGGCATCCCACATTTAGAAACATTTTTAAAAGTAGCACACAACAATAAGAAATGGATTCAATTATATGAAAAAAGATCTCAGCGACTTAACAATAATATGGATGACAAAAAACAGATGTCATTACTATTTACAATAAACTACTATACAAAATATGTAAGTAGATCTATCGAAATATACTCTGATACTCACTTAAAACATTAAAACAAATTTGCCTTATATGAGATGTGTATAAGGGATAAATACTGCTCATATTTGCTCAGGCTTAGTTTATTAAACATTCTGTTTGTGCTGTAACCATGCAGGACTAAGGAAAAAAGAAGAAGAAGGGGGGGGGGAAGAAAAGGAAAGGGAGAAGTATCCTTTGCCCTGCGGAAAACACGTGCGACCTAAAAGATTCAGCACGTGAGAATCCATTGTGTCTTCCTACTAAGACCACTAAGACTAGGTTATAAACATGACTGTTAGGTTAAGCAAGCCCTGAATAGTAGACGGTCAAGTCAACTAGCTAGACCCAATGTGTTAGTGCAAGGTGCTGAAAACACACAAGACTGCCAAGTCATCCAATATGTGTTGCCTGATATACGGGTCAGACCTAAAGTCAGAGAAAACTGTATAATAACAGTAGGTTTTACCTAAAATAACTTTTTAATTTAAGAACTGGGGCAATGTTGCAGTTAGTGTTAAGGCCAGGAAGGCAGAAAGCGTCCAAGCGCAACTGCCAGTCCAGCTCACAATTTTATAGTATTAAAGATACAGGGCCCCCTCTGATTTTTAAGGGTACATGGTCTATAGCCATAAAGCTAAAACTATGTCCTGGGAACAATGCAATATGTTTGGCCAGTGCGTTGTCATCTTTACATGTCCTAATTGCATACAAGTGCTCATACATCCTATCTCGCAGTCTCCTGTCGGTTTTTCCGATGTAGAACCCAGAGCAGCAGTTGCACATAGCAATGTATATAACTGATTTGCTCTCACAATTAAGTGCATGCTTGATGACAAACTTCCTGTCCCTAACAAGGAATGTCTCCCCTGTTCGGACATTGTTACAGAAGTTACAGAATCCACATCTGGACATTCCTTTCCTTTTATAAAAACTATGCTGTTGAATATCCCTTTGTAATAGTTCCTTCAAATTTTTAGATCGTTTAAAAATAAATCTGGGTTCGTCTCCCAATTTTCCTGCTAATGATGGGTTTGAGGATATCAACCTCCAATTCTTACGGATGATGTCCAGAATTGCTTCTGAATTAGTACTAAAAATAGTGACGAAGCTCAAAGATAAATCTGTGTTTGATTCTCTGCGGTCAACATTGCTACCTATTAGACCACTTATAGGCACCTCATCTGTGAAACTACTAACTACACTGGAGGAGACCTTTTGTTTAGTCAATAAAGGGTGTAGAAGCCTCTAGTTCTTTTAAGAGTAACTTCCTCAATAAGTTCACAAACCATTTTCTCAGGATAGCCACGGTTAGTGAACATTTCCTTCAGAAATGAACATTCCTTAACAAAATCCACAATGGTGCTGCACATTCTTCCTGCCCTCACCAGCTGTCCCTTCACTATAGATCTTTTCTGTTTGTGAGGGTGAAAGCTGGTGAAGTGCAGGAAAGAATTGCAGTATGTGGCTTTCCTAAAGACGGTGGACCTGAAGCACTGATGACAAATATCCTTCGTAAGTTTGACATCTAAATAATCCAGCTCGGTGGTAGAAAATTTAAAAGTGAACTTCAGGAACTCAGTGGAATTACTAATATTATCCACCAAGTTTTTCGCTTCCAATTCAGACCCCCTGAACAGGAGGAACATATCGTCAAGGTAGCGGGTGTAGAAGGTAACAGGGGCCATAATACCAGGGAGATCAGCCAAGATGTTTGCTTCCCAGTACCCCATTACATAGTTTGCCACACTTGGAATGTACTTAACGTATTTGTCCAAGATGTGTGTGATTAGTTTGGAACATGGGTAAGTAATCTACTGTCAATTAAAGCTCTCATAGGGGGGTCAGTAACACTTTTATGGATTTTAGGGATCCCAAACATAACGGGGATCTTAGAAGACATGATGTCAATATAATTATATGTCTTGATATCAATTTTCCCCGCTAAGAAAAGGTCCCTAAAATATCCCCTGATCCTTTGTGTGGTACCGTTAACTTCATTTCTTGAAGCTTTTGTGTAGGCATCACTATCAAGGAGGAAGTCATTTTCATTATAGGTGACATTATGAAAAATCACCAAGCCTCCTCCCTTGTCCGGTTTTAACACCCGTATAGGTAACTGACTAAGTTCATCCAGTAATAAGCGTTGTTCTTTAGAAATATTGGGAGTTGTAGTCCTATTATATTCATTATATTTGTTACCCAAAATCTGAAATCAAATTCACACATGTTCTCAAACAATTCCAACGTAGAATGTAATGGAGGATTAAAAACACTGGACAGTTTTGGAAGTCCTACATTGGGGATGGCGTTTACTTCACCATGATTCACAGCCTCTGTTTCATGATTGAACAGTAACTTAAGATTCATTTTTCTTACAAAACACTTTAGTTCAATAATTTCTTTAGCAACATTCCCGTAGGAAGTTGGAACAAAAGTGTTTCCAAAAGCTAACAATTCTATCAATTGTTGGTCCAAAATGATGTCAGAAAAATTGTAGATGGTGAAGTCGCCATTCGTGTTAGTGAGAATAACAGGGGGCCCACCATAAGAAGGTGAGCTAGAGACATCAGCGTCGACTATACTAGAACTATCTGCCACCAAGAAGTTAGGTATGGGGTCAAGCAGGGGCAAGTTTGTTACTTCGTTCTGTTCCTGTAAGACTTCTTGCTGCGTTGCCCTAAAAAATTTTTGTTGTTACTATTCCCTGCATTATAAGTGTTGTGCCCCTATTGTCATTGTAACCTTTGTCACTTCTCTCGTGGCTTCCCTTATCTTTAGCAAAGCCCTTAATTCTGTTACTCCTTCTAGGTGTTGGGGTGGCATGAACATTCCCAGGGTCTTCTTCATCAAGGTCTTCTACCCCGTCCTCATCCTCACCTAGTGTTTGGACAGGATATTCATTATTACTACTTATACGAACATGTCTGGTCCCTTTAAGGTTAGGGTAAGCAACATTTTACCATAAGCCTCTCTGTCCCTACTCAATTTTTTACTCTTGTTTCCCTTTAGTTTAAGTAGCAGAGTATCAATACTGGACAAGATCCGTCCGTGTCGAACTGGTATCTGTTAAAATCTAAATGTTGCTTAATTTCATTGTCTAAATCATTAATTTCTTTTAATACAACATCAACATTTGCACCATAGTGCTTAATAATAACATTCATTAACTCAGCACCATGTTTTTGAAAAAGAGCCTCCAGGTCAATCAAGAAGTCATGGTCTGAAATTAAACCAGAAGGCGAAAATTATTCAAGCCTTTTGGTACAATATTTTCATTAATGCATTGCTTGAAGTAAGCAGACTCAAGCTGCAGTTTTTAATTTTAATAATTTAGAGTCAAAAGTCTTAAGCTTTTCTGATAAGCATAAGCCATCATTATTTGCGACAGTACCTGTATTTATTCCTTGCTCAGTGAACAGCAAGTTAGTAGTGTCCAATAGCCAGCCGAGGTCTGGAATTCTATTATTAGACCCTGTAGATATATTGTCATTATTGAACCAGCAACTGCTCCATTCGAGCAGTTGTTTGGACGGTGGTACGCCGTTAGAGGCCACTGCAGCGCATTTAACCAGTCCGTCTTATTGCTGCCAGGCCACTCGGACTTAAACCGAAAGCTGTAATCCAGGTCCTTGGCTCATTCCTGTGCCAAGAACATCGGCAGGTGACATAGTCCGAGGGTTAGGTTGCGCTGGGATCCAATCTTCATTTGGGCCCTGGCTGTGCTCTATTGTCAAACCATTCGCTCGGACCATTTCTCAGTGCATGGAAGGAAGCTTGCATCGTATCCATCCTCGAGTTCATGTCATCAGTCTAGCTGATAGACCTGCTATCAGCAAAGTTAAGTCAGTGTCCATAGCAGTGCTGCCAGTTGCCATTAACACAACTGTAAGACAACTGCTAACAACTACCGGTAAAACAAGGTAAAACACGGAAGGCTGCAAAGCTGCAAACCAACAGGAATCCTCCTAAAAACCACAAAACTGCTTTCAAACAAATCAGACCAAAAAGTACACAATGAGGAACCTTGTTTGCAGACAGAAACGCCTCCGAGTCAAAAAGCTTCTTAACGCTTTTATTTTGAACAAACCAAAGAGCTGCCACAGACCACTGCAGCTTCTTCAGAGAAACAAGTTAGACAAAAAACACTCACTTTAAAAATACTACATCAGGAAATGACATATTCCTGTTTCCTGTTACCGAACAGTTGTATCCATTTCTTATTGTTGTGTGCTACTTTTAAAAATGTTTCTAAATGTGGGATGCCTTTAACTTTTTAGCACTTTGTATGTGTTTTTAAATACAACTAGTATAGTCGACGCTGATGTCTCTAGCTCACCTTCTTATGGTGGGCCCCCTGTTATTCTCACTAACACGAATGGCGACTTCACCATCTACAATTTTTCTGACATCATTTTGGACCAACAATTGATAGAATTGTTAGCTTTTGGAAACACTTTTGTTCCAACTTCCTACGGGAATGTTGCTAAAGAAATTATTGAACTAAAGTGTTTTGTAAGAAAAATGAATCTTAAGTTACTGTTCAATCATGAAACAGAGGCTGTGAATCATGGTGAAGTAAACGCCATCCCCAATGTAGGACTTCCAAAACTGTCCAGTGTTTTTAATCCTCCATTACATTCTACGTTGGAATTGTTTGAGAACATGTGTGAATTTGATTTCAGATTTTTGGGTAACAAATATAATGAATATAATAGGACTACAACTCCCAATATTTCTAAAGAACAACGCTTATTACTGGATGAACTTAGTCAGTTACCTATACGGTGTTAAAACCGGACAAGGGAGGAGGCTTGGTGATTTTTCATAATGTCACCTATAATGAGAAAATGACTTCCTCCTTGATAGTGATGCCTACACAAAAGCTTCAAGAAATGAAGTTAACGGTACCACACAAAGGATCAGGGATATTTTAGGACCTTTTCTTAGCGGGAAAATTGATATCAAGACATATAATTATATTGACATCATGTCTTCTAAGATCCCCGTTATGTTTGGGATCCCTAAAATCCATAAAAGTGTTACTGACCCCCCTATGAGAGCTTTAATTGACAGTAGATCCTCTATTACTTACCCATGTTCCAAACTAATCACACACATCTTGGACAAATACGTTAAGTACATTCCAAGTGTGTGTAAGGACTCATGGACATTTTTGGACAACATAAACAAACTGCCATTCAATGAAGATGACAACTTGTTAACTATTGATGTCATTGACCTCTATACGTGCACACCGCACTTAGAGGCGGTTGAATGGACAGGGTCAATGTTACAAAATTGTGGGGCGTCCAGATTGGAGGTCGAACTGGTTATGGAATTACTTGAAATAGTACTAACCAGTAACTACTTCCTATTTGATGGTGACTTCTATTTACAGAAACGGGGGGTGGCGATGGGCTCCCCATGTGGAGCAGGTGTGGCAAACTATGTAATGGGGTACTGGGAAGCAAACATCTTGGCTGATCTCCCTGGTATTATGGCCCCTGTTACCTTCTACACCCGCTACCTTGACGATATGTTCCTCCTGTTCAGGGGGTCTGAATTGGAAGCGAAAAACTTGGTGGATAATATTAGTAATTCCACTGAGTTCCTGAAGTTCACTTTTAAATTTTCTACCACCGAGCTGGATTATTTAGATGTCAAACTTACGAAGGATATTTGTCATCAGTGCTTCAGGTCCACCGCCTTTAGGAAAGTTACATACTGCAATTCTTTCTGCACTTCACCAGCTTTCACCCTCACAAACAGAAAAGATCTATAGTGAAGGGACAGCTGGTGAGGGCAGGAAGAATGTGCAGCACCATTGTGGATTTTGTTAAGGAATGTTCATTTCTGAAGGAAATGTTCACTAACCGTGGCTATCCTGAGAAAATGGTTTGTGAACTTATTGAGGAAGTTACTCTTAAAAGAACTAGAGGCTTCTACACCCCTTTATTGACTAAACAAAAGGTCTCCTCCAGTGTAGTTAGTAGTTTCACAGATGAGGTGCCTATAAGTGGTCTAATAGGTAGCAATGTTGACCGCAGAGAATCAAACACAGATTTATCTTTGAGCTTCGTCACTATTTTTAGTACTAATTCAGAAGCAATTCTGGACATCATCCGTAAGAATTGGAGGTTGATATCCTCAAACCCATCATTAGCAGGAAAATTGGGAGACGAACCCAGATTTATTTTTAAACGATCTAAAAATTTGAAGGAACTATTACAAAGGGATATTCAACAGCATAGTTTTATAAAAGGAAAGGAATGTCCAGATGTGGATTCTGTAACTTCTGTAACAATGTCCGAACAGGGGAGACATTCCTTGTTAGGGACAGGAAGTTTGTCATCAAGCATGCACTTAATTGTGAGAGCAAATCAGTTATATACATTGCTATGTGCAACTGCTGCTCTGGGTTCTACATCGGAAAACCGACAGGAGACTGCGAGATAGGATGTATGAGCACTTGTATGCAATTAGGACATGTAAAGATGACAACGCACTGGCCAAACATATTGCATTGTTCCCAGGACATAGTTTTAGCTTTATGGCTATAGACCATGTACCCTTAAAAATCAGAGGGGGCCCTGTATCTTTAATACTATAAATTGTGAGCTGGACTGGCAGTTGCGCTTTGGACGCTTTCTGCCTTCCTGGCCTTAACACTAACTGCAACATTGCCCCAGTTCTTAAATTAAAAGTTATTTTAGGTAAAACCTACTGTTATTATACAGTTTTCTCTGACTTTAGGTCTGACCCGTATATCAGGCAACACATATTGGATGACTTGGCAGTCTTGTGTGTTTTCAGCACCTTGCACTAACACATTGGGTCTAGCTAGTTGACTTGACCGTCTACTATTCAGGGCTTGCTTAACCTAACAGTCATGTTTATAACCTAGTCTTAGTGGTCTTAGTAGGAAGACACAATGGATTCTCACGTGCTGAATCTTTTAGGTCGCATGTGTTTTCCGCAGGGCAAAGGATACTTCTCCTTTTCCTTTTCTTTCCCCCTCCCCCCCCCTTCTTCTTCTTTTTTCCTTAGTCCTGCATGGTTACAGCACAAACAGAATGTTTAATAAACTAAGCCTGAGCAAATATGAGCAGTATTTATCCCTTATACACATCTCATATAAGGCAAATTTGTTTTTAATGTTTTAAGTGAGTATCAGAGTATATTTCTCGATAGATCTACTTACATATTTTGTATAGTAGTTTATTGTAAATAGTAATGACATCTGTTTTTTGTCATCCATATTATTGTTAAGTCGCTGAGATCTTTTTTCATATAATTGAATCCATTTCTTATTGTTGTGTGCTACTTTTAAAAATGTTTCTAAATGTGGGATGCCTTTAACTTTTTAGCACTTTGTATGTGTTTTTAAATACAACTGTTCGGTAACAGGAAACAGGAATATGTCATTTCCTGATGTAGTATTTTTAAAGTGAGTGTTTTTTGTCTAACTTGTTTCTCTGAAGAAGCTGCAGTGGTCTGTGGCAAACGCTCTTTTGGTTTGTTCAAAATAAAAGCGTTAAGAAGCTTTTTGACTCGGAGGCGTTTCTGTCTGCAAACAAGGTTCCTCATTGTGTACTTTTTGGTCTGATTTGTTTGAAAGCAGTTTTTGTGGACTTTTTGTGGACTTTCCAAAGTATCACAGGTATCAGCATCCAGGATATTACACCAGTTCCTGGATGGCATGCGACCACATGCTGCTGAGCACATTTACCTCCTCAGCACCCGTGAGGAGAGGACCAACAATATGCATCTCTTCCACCGTGTAGCAGAATACCCGGAGGTACTGGGTGTCTCTAGCACATACTGATAGATCAGAGAAACAGCAGCCCCTAACATGTTTTGTTAGTTTTGTCAGTTTAAAATTCCCCCGAATCTGTACACCAGTGGTGTGGAGTTTGTGGGAAAAAACAGACTGAAAGGTGTTAGCATAGATTATAGTAGTGTGCTGGGCTGCTGCCTGTTTAATTGACTGATTCTGATACATTCCACCTGCCCGCTATGGTACTTCTCCCTGATTGCCTTCCTTCTGCTGTTTTCCCTTCCCATTTCCTCCCTGTTTAAGCCCTGATGTGTTCCATGCATACCTGGTGCTCAGTTGTAAACAGTTCTGCTATTTCTGTTGTTTTTTTTTTTTTTTTTTTAGCTAAAGTAAACAGTTTTAAGCAGAAATGGTCATCCCTGGATGCGAACACACTCTGCATTTCATGGAATAAGAAAGTACAGCCTCAGACACACACCCTTCCTTAGCTGTGCTTAGCTAAGGGGAAACACAGGCCATTGAGCTCCAGTGTGCTTACAGCAGGCGTGACACATCCCCTTTTCATGTTAGCTGCTCCTCCTGTCTACACGGTGGTTTTAGAGCACCTACATGGTTAGGTGCAGTCTCACACTTAGAAGAAATTTGTGATTCAGTATAAATCCCTCATTTACATACACCACTGCCTTACTCCATAGTTACCACACTTGGGATGGGCCTTTCCCCTTAGCAACCACTATTCCCTGGTATTGTTTTCATTCTGCATGCCATTGACTATAATCGCAAAATGCAGATTTCTGTAAAAATTGATTTTTCCCCCTTTTTTTATATTTTTAGCATAATCCCATTTGCGTGCCACTGGCTTATGCTTAGATGGCTGAGATCAGCCAAAAAAAGATTTATTTAAAAAAAATTTAAACTATTTATCATGCCAATGGCCATATATTTAGCCATTGGCATGCCTACTAGATATAATACATGCTTTATTACGAGACGTCATGCCTCTGTTTTCTAATTTGCAGAAATGTGTTCAGCTAGTAACTGAACACATTTCTGCTTCTTACACTATTCCTGCATGGACACCTGCCTGCTTGCTGGATCACTACTTCACCTCATTTTCATGATTTTTCACCAGCAAATGAGGCAATTAGCATTAGGCAATGATGTCCGTGCAGGAATAGTGCTGCCAAGCTCATGCACATCAGATTAGCTGTTTGCTGAATCACTCAATGGCCATATTCCATGCAGCAGCTGCTGCACCATTCCTACACTCCATGTAGGGTTTAATGAATCCCAGGGTATGGCCCAGAAGATATTTGAATCCCAGCACTTCAACCAAATGTGTGACAACCCTGTGGTTGTATGGATAGGGTTTGAGTCCTACAAAAATAAACAAAAATGTCACAGACTGATGGAACCACTGCCACCAATGTGAAGAGAAGGTCCTAGGTGGTACTAGAGGGATGGTTTTTTGAGGCACACCACTGGTACCAAACAGATGAAAGAAAGAAAGAAAGAAAGAAAGAAAGAAAGAAAGAAAGAAAGAAAGAAAGAAAGAAAGAAAGAGAAAGAAAGAACACACGTCTAACTCAATAATCAATTCACAAAATGCAACCAGTCCCCAAGACCAGAAAGGGACTATGCTCTGCTGCCCTGGGTATAATCTTTTAACATTCATCCACAGATTACACTACACATAGTTCACTTTCAAGAGATTAGTCTTTGGCCTAGCACCACAGTCCCATTTTTCACCACGCTGTTTGTAAAAACTGTAGCATCTTCCCGTGCCCATAAATCACAGTAATTGCCTTTCACACAAGTTATTTTTATACACACACACACAATTCCCAGGGATGGTTGACAGCATTCTCCAATTCCCTGTGCTTTCTTTTTGTCATGATACTATGAACATTGCCTTTGAATGGTCAGGGACCTCCAGCTAACTGTTGCTATTAACTCATTACATCTGAGTGATGTCTCCAGGTGCATCTGCAGTTACCTCCTACTGCTCTAGGCCTAGCAAAATGCTTGTTCATATTTGCATTAATAATTCCAAAACAGGTATCATAATGTTTTATCTTGAAGCATACATGATGGTAAACACAATTGTATTGATATTTGACCTATGTCAATGACTATTTGTTAGAACTGTAAGGTGATAATTTCATTTTTTTAAAGGCTGAAGCCACGCCCACTAGGAGTTAAAGGTACACACTCAAAAGAGCTGTTCTGGAGGGAAAGAAGCCAAATCTGAAATTATACACATTCACAGTTCCAGTAGTCCCAAACAATCTAACTAAGTAGAGATGGAGTCACAGCTTGCTAACCTACAATGGTAAATGATAACCCTCATGTCAGATAATAAATAGTAGTAATGCATATATCATAAAAAGACCAGTCACAATAACTTAAATGTGAATAAATAAACTTTACTTAAACAATAACATAAATTGTGCTGTTACAGATTAAATATACAGAGGAATAAGAAAGTACACAAGGAATATCAACATAACAGTTACACAAACAGGAATATTTGAAGAACATAGCCTACATAAGCTAGCTACATATATCTATTTCTAGCTTAAAAAGTACTGAAACCTTACTATTATAAACTGCTAGAAGATAACAGGCTGACATTGCAGATAGCAACCTTACAAGGACGTGGGCACCTCATTGTCTTCCAAGCAAAACAAGACTAAGACATAACAAAGTCCAGTCTCAAATATTTGAACATATCCGAGGTCATCATTTTTGTTTTGTTACTTAGAAGCCATTATATCATTCCTGAATGCAGAAAACATTACATCAGCTTATTTTAGTTATTTGCTTTCTCACAACAAAACTAATTAAACCAATTCTTCCACCAGTAAATGACAAGGGCTTAATTACGTCAGCCAAGAAACAATATAAGCTATTAATATATGAGATCTCTTAACTGTCTGCATTTTAATATCCACTTTCTTTTCATAGTTCAATCAGCTACTTCTTTGAAGTGAACTGTGATTACATTTTATGACCTGCTAACACAGGAGATTCGAAAGGTTATATTTTACATTTCAAACTGTAGATTTAAACATTTCCCTTCCTTTCATGCACATTTACTTTTACAAGAGAACAGTTCACAAGTTACCCACATTTTAAAGACCAAATATGTAACTACATGAAACAAGAAAGAGAGAGTTAAAAGCATAACATCTTTAAATAAGATGTTCATCGTGTTACCCTGCCGCAGTCATCACACTTTCTATTTATCTGTCGTCAGTCCGCGTCAGTTGGCGGATTTCATTTAGTCTCGTCCGGTCCTACGCCAGTTCCTCATCCCCTGAGAGATCAGCCGAGTCAGTATATATTGCAACTGGATGCATTTTTCTTCAGTCTTTTCAAGTTTGCCCAAGCCCAGAGCAGTTTGCAAGTGCCGGTCGGTCAATTTCTGGAGATTCGACCCCATTCCTCAGACTCACCTTCAGACCGGGGTAAGTAGGTTGTGGGGAAACTATTTCAGACCGAAGTGTCAGAAGAAAATAACAATGAAAAAGTGCACAAGAAAGCAAATATATTGCATACCTTGCCTAGGCCCTGATCACAACGTCACATCTTTGTCGTTTTGTGCTAGATTTAATAAACGCATTATTAAAAAAGCTGATTTGATTTCGCATAACACTTTTTGGCAGAAAATTTAATTATAACATGCAGTCAGAGCTACCAACTACCGGCGCACACAAAAAAAAAAAAGCACAGATAAGGAGATCGCGCCAGGCCTAAGCCCGCATCCTCGGCCTCGTGGTTGATCCGTCTCGTCTCCGGGTTCTCCTCCCGACGACCTCTCAGACCCTCACAGTTCAGGAACCTGAGACCGCTACGGATATTTTGACAGAATGTACTAGGCTAGGGCCGCCTTTTACTTACTTCAGGCCCCTTTACCTACCTTCCAAGACCAGGCCGTTGTGCTTCTGAAACGCCAGCCGCCTCTCTGAAGCTTTTTATTCGACAGCCCTCTTACAGTCAAAATGTTTTCCAAGTTGAAGACTCCTTCCAAATCGAAAAAGGCTTCACTTCAGTCTCCCTGTGGCCCTATGCCTAAGAAACAGATGCTCAAGATGGCTGAAGATTTGATTTCTCTTATCAGGGGTTCTCAGCCTCCTCCTGACAAAGGCCTAGACAAGAGGAAGAATCTGCTTCCTCTGAACAACTGCCTATTTCTTTGCTCCTCTGAGGACCAAGACTATTCCTTCTCTCCTTATGAAGATTCTGATGCTGAGGACTCCCATTCCTCTCAGCCAGAAGATTACTCTTTGGGAAAACTACACACTATGAGGGAACATTTTCACTGGGAAGGTCAGGATTACTCTGATTCCAAGAAAGGCTCAGAGAGAGATTCTTTACCCCCCACACAGACCTCTAGCCATCCCTCCTGTTTTGGACATTGTGGATGATGTCTATTTAGAATCCAGTTTCAACCCTGACCTCTCTGCCTCCTGCCCGGCCAGCCTGGGCAGATACTAGAGTTTCTTTCCCAAAAAAATTTTTTTTTACAAGCAGTAGCTGACCCAGACTATCTCCCAGGGTCACAAGGGGCTAAGGCTTCCATGGCTAAAACCCAGTACCCTTCTGAAAGGGATTCAAGCACACTACAGATGGAGGAAAAAAGGTACACACCAGCCACTTTAAGCTGATGAGCTTAGCTCTAAACTGTCAATTTTAATATGCTTATCAAATTTCAGATCTCTCAGTTAAAATAAAAGATAACCACCCTACCTCAACAATCTGAATTGAAAGAAGTACAGGATTTGTTGCACGCCACCGCAGCAGGTGGGCACACACTACAATGTGGGTTTGATTCTTTAGAGGCCTCCTGCAGAGCAGATGTCAATGGATCAGTTATATGCAGGCATGCCTTAAAGGAACAACAAAGTCCTGATCATAAAATAAAAAAAAAAAAACTACTAGATGCTCCCTTACAGCAGGATGTTCTTTTTGATGTTAAAGCAGAAGAAGTTTTAAAGAAAATGTAAGATAAGGCAAAATCAATGCAGACAGTCAAAGATTTCCTACAGGTACAACCCCCTCACTTCAGCAGAAATTGGCCAACAAAAAATTGGTCCTTTCCAGCCACTGACAGACCTCAGAGGGGAAAATACAGGTGCAAGGGGGGAGGAGGACCACACCACAAGTATAGTATATCGCCAATGGGGCACTCCAAAGCAGAAGGGAGGAGAAGACAGGTCTCAACCCACCAGAAGGCAAACTCAATGACTTGCACCTCAGCTGGCCAAACAAAGCTCTTTTGTCAGGCCCCTGGGGAAAAACTATTTTATTTTTGACAACTGGCACATGGTCACAAAGGATAAATGGGTCCTAGACATAATTTTACGAGGATACAGATTCCACTTTCACACCTTGCCAATAAAAAGAGGTATGCCAAACCTGCCACAAAATCAAAGAGCAGAGGCTCAAAAACAAATTACAGCTCTCATGGCCATGAGAGCCATTCAAAGGGTACCACCTCAAGAGCAAGGCCAAGGATTTTACTCAAGACTCTTCCTAGTACCCAGAAAAGAAAATGCTTGTAGACCAGTTCTGGACCTTTCAATTCTAAACACTTACTTACAAGTTCCCAAATTCAAGATGCTAACACTACAGCAGCTACTTCCCATGTTGGGCAAGGAAGCATGGCTGGTAACGTTGGACCTCAAGGAGGCATACCTGCATGTCCGTATCAGATAAAGTTGCAGAAGATACCTCCATTTCACTGCAGGTTCAACCCATTATCAATTCTCTGCACTGCCCTCTGGCTTATCTACTGCACCCAGAGTATTCACAAAATGCCTGGCACCAGTAATTGCATACTGCAGACAAAGAGGAATTCAAATATATCCATACCTGGACGACTGCCTCATCCAAGCAGAAAGAAAAGACATTCTCTTACAACATCTGTTTTTTGTGAAGCATCTACTAAATTGTCTGGGGTACACAGTAAACGAAAAGAAGTCAAAACTAGTACCCTCACAAAAAATGACATTCCTGGGTGCCAGCTTGGACACAACGGCCCAGAAGGCTTATCTTACACCAGACAAGCAATTACAACTGACTCAATATTTCAAGACAATGGCAACAAAGTCCCAATTAACTGCAAGAAAAATTCTGCAGGCTTTGGGCTTCATGGCATCTTGCATTCTGATAATACCATTTGCAAAACTGCATATGAGGAAATTACAATGGTACCTAAAAAGTGTATGGTCTCAACACAGCCACAGCTTGGACACAGTGATATCTCTCATTCCCTGCCTTGAACAGGAATTTCTATGGTGGGCATAGGCATGTTACCTCAACAAGGGTCAGCCTTTCACCTTGCCCCCACCCAGGCAACCTATCACAACAGATGCTTCAGACTATGCCTGGGGGGCACACATGGCAGGCCAATGCATTCAAGGCCTATGGACTGCAAAACAAAGAAAACTGCAATAAAACCAAAGAGATGCTAGCTGTACAGAAAGCTCTGACAGCCTTCAAGGATCTACTACAGCCTGGACAACTGGCAATAAAGACGGACAACACCACAGTAATGTGGTACATAAACAAACAAGGGGGCACACATTCCTACCCTCTTTGCAGGCAAGCAATAATCTTATGGAACACAGCTCTGGCCTACCAAGTCCAGTTACAAGCTCACTTCCTGTCAGGACAGAAAAACACATTGGCAGACGACCTAAGCAGAAACATCAAAGATCCCCACAAGTGGAGGCTAGACCCACAAATATTTGCAGTGATAACTCAAAGATGGGGCCTACCAAATATAGACCTGTTTGCCAGTCCTCAAAACTACCAGCTGACAAAATTTTGTACAAGGACATTCCACCATCAAGCTTGGAAAGTGGACGCTCTCTCCTTCAGTTGGAAAAACCTGACAGCATATGCCTTTCCTCCATTACCTCTTCTCACAAAGGTTCTTTTGAAGATCAAAAAGGGGAAACCTCGAATGATTCTCATAGCCCCAGACTGCAAAGGGCCTCGAGATGATCTCATAGCCCCAGACTGGCCACACCAGCACTCGTACCCACTATTGAAGAATATGGCTCACAGCCCACCATGGATATTGCCTCAAATAACTCATTTGCTCATGCAGCAAGACAAGCAGATTCTACACAGCCAGATCAAAACCTTAAACCTGGCTGCATGGCAAATCAATTAAGCATCCAACCAGCCCCTCTTTCACAAACAGTACTGGATGTTATGCTAGAAGCCAGGAGGCCAAGCACTAGGAAGGCTTACTCGGACAAATGGAAAAGGCTTTCTGCTTGGAACCAAGCTAAAGGCCAAGACACAACTCAGCCTCATATGCCTCACATTCTGCAGTATTTAGCTGAGATGTTGCATAAAGGACTTTCCTTCTCCTCAATTAAAATCCATGCTTCAGCTATTTCAGCTCACTACAACACGAATCCACCTTTATTTTCAAATCCACTCCTAAGGCAGTTCCTCAGAGGGGCAAAAAACATTAGACCACCTAGAAGAGATCCTACACCAACATGGGACCTCAACTTTGTTCTGGAAAAACTAACACTACCTCTCTTTGAACCAAGTTTTTCTGCAGACCTTCAGTTCCTATCTTGGAAGACTGCCCTGCTCCTGGCAATAACTTCTGCTAGGAGAGTTTCAGAATTACAGGCACGTATGGCAGTGGAACCTTTCCTCATTTTTCATCAAGACAGAGTTTCTCTACATACTAATTCTTCCTTCATGCCTAAGGTGGTTTCCAGTGTAGCTTTAAATCAAACCATCCATCTACCCACTTTCTTCCCCAATCCACAGAACAAAGGTGAGAGACTCCTGAATTCCTTGGACATTCACAGGCAAGCGATACTACTTGAGGCAGCTTCGACATACTACTAAAACTAAGGCTTTCAGAAAAACGGACCAGCTCTTTGTTTCCTATGCTACAGCTTCTCAAGGGAAGGCCATATCCAAACAAACCATTTCTAAATGGATAGGCCATTGCATACGATTCTGCTATACCCATCATGGGAAACCAGTTCCTCCTACCATTAGATCCCACTCTACCAGGGCAACAGCTACCTCTACAGCCTTTCTCAGGGGGGTTCCTACCAAGGAAATCTTAGAAGCTGCAACTTGGAGTTCTGTACACACCTTCACCAAACACTATCACTTACCTCTTTATTCTAAGTCCACTGCAGGCTTCGCCACTGCAGTTCTGCAGGGCCTCATTGCCTCCACTAACCCTCTATGATGCCTCCACCCTACCTTAGCTTTGGGACTCAACCCAAGTGTGATGACTGCAGCAGGGTAACACGATGAACATAGTACAGTTTTGTACCTACCATAAATGTAGATGTTCGAGTGTTCACCCTCTGCAGTCCAGGTTACCTCCCTCCCAACCCTTTGATCTACTGGCTAATGCCCTGCTGCAGTCCAGGTTACCTTCCCCTCCAACCCTTTTGATCTCTCACAAATATTTTTTTACTGATGTATTTGCTTATAGCTGAAGGGTTTTTGTGTTTGTACAGTGTTCTCACCTTTTGGTTCTAATTTGCATCACCTTTTTGGGGGCACCTGACATCTGGGGCAAGAAAAACTGAAGAAAATGCGTTGCAATATATGTACCCCTGGTGCTCTGATGTCAGGATGAGGCCAACTGATGTCGACCAAGACTTTGACGACAGGATAACCCAAGTGTGATGACAGCAGCAGGGTGAACACTCGAACATCTACATTTATGGTTGGTACAAAACTGTACTTTTTCCTTAGCCTGGAATCAGCCTTGGTACCACAGTAATCTATGAACCTTTGATTTTTTAATAGTAGAGAGCCAAACAAGCAAGTAGCAGTACTGCAACTGTCATGTATCTGGTGTGCGTGGCAGCATACTGAATATTCCATGAAGGAGATGACCTCTAGGACCACACTGGCATAAGCAAACAGTGTACTGTGGAATACTGGACACTTGCTAAATGTTGCCAACTCTATTAGCTGTCTGACGTATTGTGACTGTTCATACTGCATAACATGATATTTGGATACTTTATTGCCATTGCTGAGTACTTTGTAGACATGTCTGAATTTCTTATACACCTACATCTTGACCTGTATTCTTTGGCACAAGAGGTTATCATTCTTATTTCTTATAATTTGCTGTTACAATGGAAAAAGACTCTTTTTTTGTTCTGTTGCATAATGGTTTGGTATTTATCTGACTGTAATTTCTCCCACCTCATTACCATATATTTGTGCTTAGTTACATCATTTGCAGATAAACATCTTTCACGGGTTTCTGAATCACACTTTTCAAGCTTAAACAGAACATTAAGAGGCCAACATTTGGGCTTCCAAGATGGCTGAACGTTAAACATCTTAATTCTAGCTGTCCCAGTATGAAAACAGAAACTCAGAAGAGAAGGACAGTAGACTTTTGTGCTTATGGGTACATTTCAGTAAATGGCTAGTAAGTGCACTGCCTGGATGCCAGGAAAAAGAAATACAGAACACCTGGAAAAAATCAGCTAAAAAAAGTGAAGAAGAAACACTGACTGGGAAAAGATCTGCAGCTGTTCAGCAAAAAACAATGCAACCTCCAAGCATGACTTCCAGTAACCTAAAGGAAGATATAAGACAAATCCACACAGACCTGGTTAAAATAAACAAAACACTGATGGAGTATATCATCATAAACAAAAGGCTGGAAAAATTGAAGAAGCTTTAAATAGATATTCAGATGAGGTGATAAACCTGCAAAAAAAATCAGAGGTCGAAATGAAGAAATGGCTGGCTGAATATGAGACTGTTCAGGAAGAGATATTTCAAAAATAATAGAATTAGAGAACAGAGAAAAACCTGAGATTTTCAACTATACCAGAGAAGTTGGAAGAAACTGACTGTATACATTTTATGAAAGCACAAATAAACAACTGGACTGGTATTCCACAGTAGGAGTTGTTGATTGAAAGGGCACATTGTGTGTATGCTCCAAACCTGGCTAAGAGAAAGCAACATAGACCTTTAATAGTAAAGATGCAATCCTAAAAGCAGTAGGAGTTGATTCTGACAAAACTGTGGCAGAAGGACAAAGTACTAAAAGTGGGAGACAGTAGAGTGTTTGTGGAGAATGATTACTCATTGTACACCAGGCAGAAGAGGAGTAAATTTATTTGACTATTCAGGGAATATTGAAACATAGGTGTGGGATTCAAACTGTTGCACCCAGCTGACTTCAAGTTATTCTTCCCTGGAAGGACAAACTCATTTTTGATAAAGTACATGCTAAGAAGGAAATACAAGAGTTTGTCCAACAAAACGTGAGCTGTGAAACAGAAAGAGATTCTGCTTCTTGTTCTTCTGGTAATGGAGACCACAGAGAGACTGTACCTTTGAAACCTTTTCCAATGTTTCAATGGAAAATATTGGAGAGAAAGAAGGGAGCACGAGAGTTGATTAGAAGAATCAAGAGTACACTGGAAATGAAGCAGTGACAGGATTTGGGAGATGGAGATGAACATTAATAAAACCAGTAACTTAATGTAGGATTATAATGCAATAATTATATTTGTGAAATGTGATGGAACTAGAAAATCTGGAAATATCAGACTTTTTCAGAATTTGTCGGACTTGCGGGGGATTCTAAAGCATATGCCCTACTTCATGTCATTAATGGTCAGAAAAATGCTTTGGGGAGGGGAAGTGAGCGGTGAAAGTTAACTGTAAGAAAATATTTTTTTTCTTAATATTATTACTTTTGTGCTGTATGGTTTTCTTTGCATGCTATACATTAAAGTTTTCTCAGTTATTTTTACTTGTAATGGGGATTGTAAACAGGTGCTGCTGTTCTTCTTGTCTTCTTTTCTTTCTCCCTTCTTCTGTCTTTCTTCTTGTTCAGTTTTAAGAAAAGTAGGCACTGCAATGTTAAAAAAGCTTGTTAAAAGAGCACGACAAAAGAAAAAATAATGTGCTGTTTCTCATTCTTGCATGGGGGAATGGCTGGATTAAGAACCTTAGAATAATTTAATAACAGGTTTTAAGAGTAAGCACATAAATGAAAAAGAATATTGAATATTATGAGGCTTTTTCTAGCAAATGAATGTATGCTTAGTAGCAATTCTCTGTCTGGTCCTCATGTCTTCATGGAAACAATCTGATAAAGAAAACTGACTGGGTCTCATGTCTTCATGGAGACAATCTGATAATGAAAAATGGGCTCTCTGGTTCTCATGTCTCCATGGAGGTAATCTGATAAAGAGAAATTCATTATAGTCTGGTGAAGAGTGATTGGCTGGGGAGGGGAGATAAACTGGTTAGGAGATAATGTTCTCTGAAAGCATTCAAGGATTTCCCAGCTGGGAGAACTATAAAAATAAGACATAACCAATTAGCACTTAGAAGTACTGGCTGCACCATGCAGCTCAGCATGGATAACCTTACTTTTAGGTTAACTCAAGTCTATGAGTGTGGCTGTCAGATTGGGACATTTGTTCCTATTAGGAGAGTAAAACTTTAATATTTAAATATGCACACAGTTTTGTATGTTAGTATTAAGTTAATAGGTTTTAGGGGGTACTGGGGTTGTTGTTTTTTTTTTGAGGGCTTTCAATAAAACAAAACATTTTGTAACTTGTGACATATGCTCAAATGGATATAACAAAACAGCTGTATAAAATTCAACCTGCCAAATAGTATATGCATGTAACAGAAAAGCTTATACAGAAAGGTAAAAATAGAAAAAAAATCACCAGATTGTGCTGAATGCCCAGTAAATAAATCCAAAACTGCATACAAAAACGTAATTACTGGACAACCACGGTGAAGTCTTCATGCACTTACAAAACTTTTATTCAATAAAAGGACAAGCGCTTTCACAATTTGCTTCTTCTGATCCTATACAAATAGATAAAACCATCACATTTTTAAAACACATCATAACCAATAAAAACACATAAAAAGGCACCAAAATGACATAATCTCATTCAGAGACACAAGATCTCATTACTTTTTATATATCGTGAATCTCTGCCCCTTTAAAACAGATTTAATTCTTAACTGAGTATTGAGTCCTGAATATACATGTGCTTGCATTCTCATTATCCATTTTAGTTCTAACTGTTCTAAATAATTATTATGCTCACCTCCCCTCTCATTTAAACTTAATTTTTGTAACACCCTAAATGAAAAGTGGTGGTTAGGAAAGTCTAACTGATGTTTAGCTAGGGCATTTTTAACATTGCCCTTCCTCATGTCTGACATGTGTTTATACATCCTGTCTCTTAATTGCTGCATGGTCTTGCCCACATTAAAACATGGGCATAATGCACATGTGGCTAAATATACCACATGTGCTGTGGTGCAGTCTGCATGAAACCTAGGTGTAAACTCAAAGTCCAATACAGGATGTTTAAAAATCTGTTCTTTAGTTATAACTTTACATACCCCACAATGTCTGCAAGAATAGGTACCTACCTCTGACTTGATACTTCTTAACATCTTTTCCCACTACATACCACACATTTTGGCCACAGAACATGGACCAAAACACAAAAGGAGGGGGTGTATCCATATTCATCAAGGATACCTACATCTCCAGGTTAGTGGCGCAGCATGATACCTCCAAGATCATCCATGTGCAACTAACATCAGCCAAATCTGCAATACAAATTGTGACCTGCTGAACATCACCCTCCATGACCCAGGACCACCACTCTACCTTTCTGGAGACACTGGAAAACATGAAGGTCCTACCGAACACCCTGATATTGGGAAATTTCAATTACCCTATCATTTACTGGGAAAACTACTCAAGTACAAACTCCTAGGTCCAGCGGTTCCTGGAATTTATAAACTCAAATGCCTTGGATCAGCTGGCAAGCTCCCCTACCAGAGGTGAAAACATATTGGACCTGGTCATTACCAACATGGGCGACATGTCATTACCAACAGGTCAACCCATCACTGGTTAGATCAGACCATAAACTAATCACTCTGGATGTCCACACCACACCACCACCTCCAACCAAGGAAACCACAGTGAAAAACTTTTCTATAGCAAACTTCACCTTACTTAAGACAGAGGTGGTAAGTTTCACAGCCCCCACTCTAAAGGATAACAGTGTCCAAGATGCAGGAACCTTTACAAATGCACTCTATGAGCACCTACAAGGATGCATGGATCATGCCATCCCTAGCAAAACCAAGACTCACTCCCCTAAGAGAAGGAAACCAGTCTGGTGGACTCCTGCCATAAACAGGCTATACAATAGAAGGAGGAAACTAGTTCAGAAAAAAAGCAAATCCCAAGAAGGAAAGACATCCCTGATCAGTATCAGTAAGGAACTAAGGTCCCTCATAAAATCCTTCAAGGCTAACTTCGAAAGAAAAATAGCCAAGGATTTGAAAGATAACCACAAAGCCTTCTTTAGATATGTCAAGAATCTAAGTGGCAACTCGCAGATATGCTCTGAGCTAGTGCAAAATAGCACAAAATATACTGAACCCACTGATATTGCTAACATTCTGGCAGATAGATTCAGTGCAAACTTCACCCCCCCCCTCACCCCCAAAAGAGCCCACAACAATACCGGAAAAGTGTAGTGTCCTGGAAATCACAGACGCACAGGTGAAAACAGCCCTTTCAAAAGCCAAAAGCCCAGCATCAGTGGGGCCAGATGGTGTCCCAGGCTGTGTCTTGCACGAACTACAGAATGAACCAACCCCCCACCTAAACACACTGTTCAACCTCAGCCTCTCCACAGGCTACATGCCCATAGAATGGCACACAGCAACAGTTATTCTGCTCCACAAAGGAGGGGCCACAACTGACCCTGGTAACTATCGCCCCATAAGCCTGACTAGCCTGGTCTGCAAGGCTATGGAGTGCATCATCATGGAACTCATTAACAAAGACATTGGGAACCTCCAAACACTTGACCCGACCCAGTTCAGCTTTGTTAAGGGCAGATCGTGCCTACTAAACCTGGTTGACTTCTTTGAGACAGTCACCAAGGCCATAGATGAGAGGAAGGTAGTTTACACAGCCTACCTTGACCTTGCCAAGGCTTTTGACACCATTCCCCACTCAGGAATTAAAGAAAAACTCACCAGCCTGAACATAACCCCCTATGTCACAAGATGGGTTGCCAACTGGCTTACAGACAGAACTCACACGGTAAGAATAGTGGGCTCCAGGTCCAACTCTAAACCAGTCACAAGTGGTGTCCCACAAGGCTCGGTCCTGGGACCCCTACTGTTTGGCATATAAGTACAAGCAAACACAGGAGGTCTATGGCTAACCAAGTTCACCGATGACTGCAAACTGGGAGCCATAATTGACTCTCCGACTGACACGGACATTCTCCAAATGGGCCTTACTGAGATGGACACCTGGTGTCAAAGTCATGGTCTCAAGCTAAATGCCAAAAAATGCATAGTCATTCCATTTGGGAAAAACAAAACACCCATGAATTACCACATAGGTGGCAGCCCCCTTAATATAGAAGATGTAATAAGAAATCTGGGGACCCAGGTAGATAGTAATCTCTCATTTGACAATCAAATTGCCAAAGTAGTTAGGAAATCCTTCTATGTAGCCCATCTAATTACTAAAGGGTTTGCATCTAGAAATAAAGAGATTATAGTGCCCCTCTACTCGTCACTCATCAGACCCATCATAGAGTACAATTTGGAATGTACCTCACAAGACACTTCCAGCAGCTGGAAAGACCACAAATGTACCTCACCAAGAGGATTACTGGCCTCAAATATATGTCCTATGCAGCCCAACTGGAAAAAACAGTAGCTGTCAGCATCGCTTACTCATAGGTGATCTCTGCCTGACTTACAAAGCCATGTCCAACTCAGAATTGATGGATATGCTCCACCTAAAGAAATCCAAGTCACTGCAATCCACTTGCTCTAGTGAGCTAAACCTCACCACAACAATAAATAGAATATGCTGAAGGGATAGAGATCACAGAGAGACCCCCATGCTTTGAACAAAAAAATCAATTCTATTAGGCAGAGGGCTCTCTAACACTACTCTCAAGAGAAACCTTGACAAGTGGATGGGTAACAGAAAATACACCCCTGGGATCACTTCATTGGCTCTTCTTGACAGAGGCTCAGTTAATTAATCAATGGGACGGTGAAAGCTGACACACTCTGGCTAGGCTTGTAAATGCCCTCAGGCAGATAGCCTAGTACTTACCTATGAACCTATGAACCTATAACAGCTGCTTAAGATTCTTACTGTTCCTATGTACAATGGAGGGAGTATCACCAACTATATGCTTAGTTTTACTATCCAAGGATAAGATGGACCAATTTTTTTGGATAACATTTCTTGCCAAATTATTGTTACTCAAAAAATTTGTAACATATGAGGTATACTGTTTCTTTCTGTGCCCCCTCTCAGCATGCAAAACTTCCCTTTGTCCAGATCTTATTGCATCCACCTGACTGGGTTCTATGGGCAAAACTTCTATCACTTCTAAATTATGTTGTTTATTAATAGATTGACTCTGTGTGATCCCTTCCCTAATTTTGTTAACATCTCTATCATTATAACCTCTCTCCACAAACATTTATTCTAATGCGTCAAACTCCATTAATTCATTGTGTGCTCTATTACAAATCCTGGACACCCTTTTAAACTGACTTTTCACTATGCTGGGAAATACATGTCCAGGATGCATACTATCTCTACTCAACAAACTGTTACGCCAGCATGGCTTTTTATACAACGTTGTAACAATCCCTTTTTCTGGATCTTTCTTTAGAGATACATCCAGAAAGTCTACCTTTGTAGATGAATATGCAACAGTAAATCAAAGAAAGTCAGTGGTTGTCTAGATATTCAACATATGCAAAAAGGGAAGAATAACTACCTTCCCCAATGATAAACACATCATCCACAAAACGTCTATATAACTTAATACATTGATTAAAGGGATTGCATGTAAATTTTAATTTTCCCAAAAGTGCATAACAAGATTAGCGTAAGAATTTGCTCAAGGGGTGCCCATGGCAACCCCCCATTTTTGTAGATACAATTGTTCTTCAAATCGAAACACATTATTATTAAGAATCAAATCTAATAATGTGTTCTTCAAATCGAAACACATTATTATTAAGAATCAAATCTAATAATGTGCAAATTAAGTACACATCACAGCTAGATGAACCCTGAGCATTTGTTAGAAGCTGTCCAACTGCCTCCATCCCATATTCATTGGGTATGCAAGCAAATAGGTTCTTCACATCCATTGTGACCAGTAGACAATCATCAATATTAAACTGTTGGACAAAATCATTCAAATTTTTTAGAAAACCCATTATGTCTCTCAATATTGTACTTACAGAGGAAACAATCGGGTTTAACTTCCCTTCCACATATACTGATAGGGGGTCAGTCACCCAGCCCCTCCCAGCTACAATAGGTCTCATAGGTGGGGCTACCCTTGATTTATGAATTTTTGGTAGTCCCTTGATGTTGGGTACCAACGGAGATAACACCCAGAAGAATTCATACAGTGTCTCATGAAAAGCTCTATTCATAAATAAATCATAAATACAATCATTAACATAACTAATGATAACTTTCACTCTAAGCCAATCTATTATAAGGTATGTCTCTCGATCACTTAACATATTAATCATAGCAAGTCGATAGTCACATGTATTCAAGAGAACAACAGCTCCTCCTTTGTCGGAGGGCCTGATGGTCACATTTTCATTATTCATAAGTCTATCTAAAGCTTTTCGCTCATCTGAAGTCAAGTTGTAAAAATTTATTTATTTTATTTTACATTTGTTGACCGGGCTAGTCTAGCTGGACATACATCCGTTTTCAGTAGAGGCCCGGGGAGAAAAGCTCCAACACTAGCAGTAAACAAAAAAATATAAACAAAACAACGATATGAATGAAAAAGTACAAAGTACAAAGGTAGCCTTGTTTAAAAACAAATGACAAAAACAGACAGTTATATAGATATGCATCATATACAGTTAGTCTAACAAAAACAGATATGCAAAACACAAAGATAGAATTGAATGAGACAAAGAATTTATAGTATAGCCTATTTCTAAGATGTAAAATGTCAAAAATTGAAAGTCTTATTTAGAGGCATAGTCAGGGGAGGGGAGGAAAGTTAGGAGTAGCGGAGAAGCAATTTCAGTCGGGGTTAGCAGAAGGACAAAGCCACTGAGTTTTAAGATGTTCTTTGATATGTTTTTTGAAAAGAGAGGTAGAGTTTTGGTTAGATATTTCATGAGGGAGTTGATTCCAGGTTTTTCCTGCAGTATTTGAAAATAGTGAGTCCCCAGCTTTATTGTAAGATTTAGTCAAGGATACTAGGAGTTTATTAGCAGAAGTAGAGTAGCTAGGTTTTTATTGGGTGAAATCAATTTAGTAAGGCTAGGGGTATTATCAGGGTAGAAAAGGGTCTTATGAATGATAAGTAACTGTTGATAGAGTAGGTGGTTATTCAGTTCTACCAATCTAGTTGTTTGAGGTTAAGACAGTGGTGAGTTCTGAGGGAGTAGCAGTACTGAATCTAGCTATACTATTGTAACAGGTAGAGAGTTTGGTAATGTTATTTTAGATAAGTTAGTATATATAGCAGAGGCATAGAAAAGGGTGGAGATAAGGTGGGTCTGGGCAATGTTTTTTTCTAGCTAATGGGGTAAGGAAGGGTTTAATTCTATAGAGAGTACCAATTTTGTTGTTAACAGCTTTAATGGTGGTGTTAATATGGTCATCAAAATTAAGATGGTTGTCAATAGTTACACCTAATAGGCGAGTGGTCATATCTGGGTTAATACTGGTAGCATTATTAGAGGATATAGTGAAGAATGGTGTGGGAGATTTGTGAGTAGGAGTAAAGAGAAGTAGTTTTGTTTTTTGGGATTAAGGAGGAGGCATTGTTGCAAAACCATTTTTCTACATTTTGGAAAACCGTTTGGGTGAGGGACTGGAGGGAGGGAACAGTTTTTGCAGTGCAGATTAAAGTTGAGTCATCAGCATATTGAATGCAGGTGGCTTGAGGTCTGTTCGAGCCCACGTGATTGATAAGTAATGAAAAACGAAGGGGACCTAAGATTGAGCCTTGTGGAACACCAATATTTACTGGGAGTAAAGAAGATAGGTTATTGTCCCAAAGCACTGCTTGTTGCCTGTTTTGGAGATAACTCCTAAACCATTGAAGTGCTTGTGAGTCAAGAGAATAGAGATTTAGTTTGTCAAGAAGTATATTATGGTTAACCATATCAAAGGCTTTTGACAGGTCTATGAACAGCGGAGGAAAAGAGGTTATTATTCGATTATTATTAATAGAGTCAGTGAAGGAAAGAAGGGCAGTTGTAGTGCTGTGGAAAGGTCTGAAGCCATGTTGACAGTTGGCTAGAAGTTTATTTTGTAGAAGGTAGTTGAGAATTTGTTTGTGTATGCATCTTTCCATTATCTTTGATAATGGAGAGAGTAAGTCAATAGGCTAAGTTTGAAAGCTCAGTAGAAGAGCCCCTTTATGTAGAGGAATTATGTGAGATATTTTCCATAAGGTAGGGATTTTTCCTTCAGAGATAGTCCTGTTTATAAGTATGGATATGGGGTAGGCTATAGCTTTTGCAGCAATTTGTAGGTATTCAGATGGGAGTTGGTCAGCAGATGGGGTACAAGGTTTAAGTTTTTGAGAAGCTTAAAATATGAGATGTAGCGACAGGTTGAATATGAAAGGTATTAGATGAGGTTTTAGAGGTATTTGGTAAGGAAGCAGTAGGTGTGGGTAATGAATTAGCTAGAGTTTGAATGGCTTCTGTAAAATAATTGTTAAAGGCATCTGGGATCTGGGTGGAATTGTTGAGGTTAAAGCCTGAAGGGGTAGGAGTAGTTGAATGTCCTGGTTTAAGAAGTTTATTAATACCAGACCAAAATTTTGAGGGTTTGTTGACTGGTTTGTTGAAGGTGAAGATAAAATTCCTTTTGTCTCTAAGAGTATCTTTCTTGGTGGCATTTCTTAATTGTTTAAAGAGGAGGTGATCAGATGGACATTTGGTAGCTCTCCATTTGGCCCATATTTTATTTCTTAGGATCATTTTTGCTTAGTTTGTTTAGTTAGCCATGGGGCAGATTTGGATCTTATCCTAGTAGAGCAAAAGGAGCGTGATAGTCTAGGATTTTAGAAAGTTGGTGTTAAAGTAGGTCACTGCCTCATCAAGTGCAAGGTGAGTCAGTGGAGACCAGTCACATGCTTGCAATTCATTCAGGAAATTATCAGGGTTGAAGAAGTTTTTGAGCGGGATGTGTTGAGTTTATGGGTAGTTGGGATGTGCAATTTTTGTCTAATGACATATGTAAGCATATGGTCACTAATATTATCAGGAAGGGTTCCTGGAGTATAAATGCTAGGGTGGTTATTAATAAGGATCCAGTCAAGAGTTGTTTCTTTCCTATTTGGTTTATGGATTCTAGTTGGAGTGGTTATTAATTGAGAGAATCCATAGAGATTTATGTGGTTAGTAGGGTGCTGGGATGAACAGGTTATCCAGTCAATGTTAAAGTCACCAAGTATAATGGTTTCTTGGGGTAGTTGGTTAGAAAGTGAACTAAGTAAGTTTTCTAGAATATGAGTATTGTTTCTAGGGGGAAGATATATACAAATTAGGTAGATAGATTTGTTGTTGTTAATTTGGAGTTTGGTAGATAATATTTCAGATTTGGAGTCTAGCGATGGAAGTTCATTATAGAGGGTAACTTGGAGATTAGATTTATAGATAATGGCTATACCTCCGCCTTTCTTCTTTATGCGGTCCGCCTAAGTATGTTATAGCCAGGAGGGGTAATTTCCTGGTCTTGTGTAGAGGGTTTTAGCCAGGTTTCTGTAAGACATAGAATATCAAATGAGTGCAAGTCCAGGAGTGAATGTAGGTGGTGTAATTTGTTATTTATACTTCTAATATTAAGGTGAGCTATTCGGAGTTAGCTGATTTAGTACAGGATGAAGGTGAAGGAGTATTATTTAGGTTAGATTTATTCTTGGTATTGGGACCAGGGTTAGGATGAACATCCCGTAGGAGGAGGTGGTGCTGGGGATAGAGTAGGAATTTAAGGATCTTTAGAGAGATATTAAAATTCTTTTTGTCTAAGTAGAAGGTGACATGAGTTGTTCTGTGGTATTTTGGTAGTAGATAGTGAAAGGTACAGGTTATGTTACTATGATTAAGTGTTGAAAAAGAGGATGGTAAAGTTTGCTGGAGATGAAGATTTTGTTCATGTAAAGTAATGTTTTCAAAGAATGTGATAAAATAAGGTATGGATAGGGAGGCTATAGTAGTGGTAAAGAATAGGATATAAATGAAAAAAGCTTTGTGTGTTGGAGACATGGTAGAGAGTAAGTATCAGATGAATGTAGTTTGTGAGAGAAGGTCAGTTCTAAGAGTAAGTAGAAATGTGCCAACTTACAGAGGAGGGTTTTGAGGGAAAAAAAACAAAACAGAAAAGGCAATATGAGGTAAGAAGAATTTAAAATTAACAGGTAGATACTGGAGATAGCAAGTACAAAGTGTGGTAAGGCAAGGTAAAAGGAGAAAATAGAAGGAGAGGGAGAAAGTGATAGAGTTAAATAGGTAATGAAAGAGTTGGGAGATTGTTCTAGAGATAGTGTTATGAGATAGGAGGAGCAAGAGGAGGGGAGGAAAAAGAGATACAAGTTAAGGGGAGAGGCCTAGTAATTTGAAGGATGGAGATAGGTTAAGGGAAATAAGGGAGTGTTGAGGAGGTATAAGTTAAGGACCCCTAGGGTGTGGGTGGGGGTTGGGGGGGGAGGGGAGCCAGGGGGGCAAGGCAGTAAGGCGCGAGAGCAGGAGAAAACAATCAGTAAGGTAGTAGTCAAGGGCAGGAGGCAGGAGAAGAGAAGACAGATAAGGTTATACTGAGGGTAAGGGTAAATAAAAGGATGAGAGAATTAGAGGAGACACAATTCAGGGAGAGATTAAAGGGAGCTAGAAGAGGTGGAGGTAGTGAAGGAGAGCTAGGTAGAGGATTGAAAGGACTATGGGAAGGAGATATAGACAGGGCTTAGAAGGATGAAAGAAAAGAATAGTAAGTGAGAAAAGAACAACAAGCATAAAATGATTTTGAGTAGGAGGTAGGGAGAGAGATAGATTGGTTTCAGTGGAGGGTAGAGACTAACCCTTAGAGGTCAAAGTCTGGGATTACCTTGGCAAGAGAGCACAGGAGGTGGGAGTAGGGGAAAGGCAAGTAGTGGAAAGAGAGGTTAGAGGGCTAGTTCAATAAAGGGTGGGGCCTACAGAGACAAGGAGACCAGACTATGGTGTAGAGCAGTAGATAGACAGGGGGGAGGTTATGGCTGCTGGCAGAGTCTGGCAGTAGTCTAGTACATCTAACAAGAGTAGTGGACTAGTTAAAACAAAAATGCTGCTTTTGATAAAATCAAAAACACTGACATACAATATTTGTTACTGTGGCTTTTGTCCAGGGATAACCCAGGTGGAGAATAACCCAGGCAGGATTTGGTGGGTGGATATTGCAGGTCTTTGGAGTCCAATAGTGCACATCCAGGAGTTGAGAAAAATGAGAATATTAACTTTGACCAGAATATTTGTTACTGTGGCTTTTGTCCAGGGATAACCCAGGTGGAGAATAACCCAGGCAGGATTTGGTGGGTGGATATTGCAGGTCTTTGGAGTCCAATAGTGCACATCCAGGAGTTGAGAAAAATGAGAATATTAACTTTGACCAGAATATTTGTTACTGTGGCTTTTGTCCAGGGATAACCCAGGTGGAGAATAACCCAGGCAGGATTTGGTGGGTGGATATTGCAGGTCTTTGGAGTCCAATAGTGCACATCCAGGAGTTGACAAAAATGAGAATATTAACTTTGACCAGAATATTTGTTACTGTGGCTTTTGTCCAGCGATAACCCAGGTGGAGAATAACCCAGGCAGGATTTGGTGGGTGGATATTGCAGGTCTTTGGAGTCCAATAGTGCACATCCAGGAGTTGAGAAAAATGAGAATATTAACTTTGACCAGAATATTTGTTACTGTGGCTTTTGTCCAGGGATAACCCAGGTGGAGAATAACCCAGGCAGGATTTGGTGGGTGGATATTGCAGGTCTTTGGAGTCCAATAGTGCACATCCAGGAGTTGAGAAAAATGAGAATATTAACTTTGACCAGTTTGTTATAAAAAGGTAGACACCACAGCTCAGTCAGCAGCCATGCGCAAAGGGGGAGAATAAAGATGGCGCCTTTACATTGCCCAGTCAATGCCTTTACATTGCCCAGTCAATGCCTGCAATAATTCCCGTTCACACACTTGTACAAAAAAGTCAACATGTGCAGGTGACACTGGAAGAAAAGTACTCGATTTTCTATATACATACATTTTATGTGCTTTTATTGGTTATGATGTGTTTTAAAAATGTGATGGTTTTATCTAGTTGTATAGGATCAGAAGAAGCAAACAGCGAAAGCGCTTGTCCTTTTATTGAATAAAAGTTTTGTAAGTGCATGAAGACTTCACCGTGGTTTCCCAGTAATTATGTTTTTGTATGCAGTTATACAGAAAAGGTGGGACTAATAACTTTTTAATACAATTATGCTTTCTGTAATGTCTTTAACTGTCAATGGTCTCACAGATAAATACAAAAAGGAAAGAGTAGTGAACTATATTAAAAAGTGGGGAGTGCAAATAGCTATGTTACGGTAGACACAATTGGAATGAGCTGAACATGTGAATTTGATAAAGAAAGGTTTTCAGGATGGTTATTCAGCAGAACACCTGGGACAAAGGAAAGTATGAGTACTTATAGTAATTACAAGAGGAGCGCCAATAGTGAGAGAAGAAAATAAAAAGATAATAATGGCAGATTTGTAGTGTTAAGGGGTTACTAGCAAAGGAGGACTACACCGTCATGTATTTATATTCCACCTAAAACTACAATAATGGAGCTTAAGAAAATTCTGGGAGAAATAATCAGTTTTCAGTATGGAATATTACTTACAGGTGGGGACTGGAATTTGATTTGCAACAGTGAAGATGTGTCTGCAGGGCCCAGAAAGGAAAGTATAACAAAGGAGGGTAGATTTTTGAAGAAATTTATGAAAATAAAAAAATGTTTATTATTGACCTATAGAACTATATCAATGTAAAATTGTGACTTAGCTTCTTTTTAATGCAACTTTAACTTTATGCATGTAACCCAACATATGTAAATTGTTTTGCTGTAACTGCTATTATATCAATATTGTTTAAAATTGTACTTGTTTTAAAATGTTTTACTGGAGCTTTTCTCCTCGGGTTTCCACTGAAAATGGGCCACAAGCCCAGTTGGACAAACCCGGTTAACAAATGTCAATAAATGCTGTTGTGTCTTTCGGCTTTTCCTGGTTAGGGGTTGCACAGCAGAACCCTGGTCCACTAATGATTGGCAGAAGATTTTACATGCCGAGTTGCCAGCCCTGATGCACAACCTTCAACAAAGGTATGCCCCTTCACGCATGTCTACACACAGCAGACGCTTTAGCTGAGAATCAAATGGGACAACGTCTTGCTGTGAGGCGACAACGCTACCGCAGCGCCAAATAAAATAAATATAAAATATGTGGCACGGAAGATGTGAATTCAGTAATAGGGGTTCAGAGTGAATTTACATATTATTCCCCAAGATATAAAAACTGTGCTAGGCTAGACAGAATTTACATTTCACAGGAGCATGTGCATTTAATTGTAGGTCTTGATATGTACCCAATAATTATTTTAGATCACGTGCCAATAATAACTAAAATAAAAACACAACGTAATGAAATAAACAGGAGACACTGGCGCTTTTCCACCCATCTGTTGAAAATTGAGAAATGTAAGAAATGAGTACTGGAGATTATTCAGGAGCTATTGGAGAGGATAGAATTTTTTTCTGAAAATATACCTAGGGAATGGGATAAAATTAAAGAGGATTTTAAAAAAAGGGTGGAAATAGAAGAAAAAGAGATATGATTAAGAAGTAGCAATAATTATTTAGAGGGACTGACAGATGTTAAAGTGTTACAGAATAGGGCGAATCTCACAGAACAAGAGGATCAACTGCAGAATGCTAAAAGAAAATAAGGCATTACCTCAATAATATACACAAGTTTAGAAAGACTCCTATTAAGCAACTGTTCTTTTGATAGTAACACTACAGCACAAAACCTTTTAGTGCAATAAGTCAGGCAACAGAAAGTAGAAAGGGCTGTCACCAAGCTTTGGGAGACTATAACAAGGAAGGTAACAAGAGATACTGTAAAAGGTATTAGAAATATTTCAGAAATTCTATGAAAGTCTGTATAAAGCAGAGAAATATGGAATAAAAAAAATACAAATGGAAATGTTTATGGAAGAATTAAATATGCCAAGGTCAGAGGTAGATGAGGCTCAGTTACTAACAGGATAGGAGGAGATGAGATAAAAATGGTGATGTATAACTAATCTACAGGAAAGTCCCTAGGAATAGATGGCATTCCTGTGGAAGTTTGGAAGCTAGGAGGGAAAAATGGTAAAGATCTGGAAGGTTTTGTTTAATAATATTTTAAGAGGAAGAGAAGTACCAATAGTCTCGATGAATGCGGTGGTAGCTGCAATAGCTAAAGAGGGTAAAGATCTATCAGATCCAGCTTCATAAAGGCCCATGTGAATACTAAACCATGGTTATAAAGTGTTTATGTCTATAATAGCTAAAGGAATGGCAAAAGTAATGCCAAAATTGATAGATATGGATCAATGTGGCTTTGTGGCGGGGAGGCAAACATTTGACAACATTAACAGAACACTGATTTACCAGAAGGAAGCAAAATGTAAGAAAATACCACTTTTATTGGTGGGTCTTGATGCAAAGAAAGAATTTGACAGAGTAAGCTGGGACTTCATGAGCAGGGCAATGGAAGCATTTGTATTACCTGAAAAAAAAATTATAAGGTTGATTAAGTGGATATATGTGGGATCAGAGGAAAACATTAAAGTGGGTGGGGTCCTCTCTGATAATTTCTGTTTGAGCAGAGGAACCAGGCAGGGGTGTCCTCTTTCCCCTTTGTTATATGCATTATATCTAGAGCCACTGGAAAGAAAATAAGGGACTCAGAAATTCAAGGATATAATTAGTATGATAGTCAAGAAAAGCTGGCTCTATTTACAGATTATATGATTTTATACCTAACAAAACCAAAACGAGAGGGGGTTGGGAGGATGGCCTAATGGTTCAGGTGTTTGCCTTACAAACACAAGGTACAGGGTTTGAATCTCACAGGAGATATTTGCAGCTAGGCTTAAAAAAAATGGCCCATAGCAGTAGTTAGCCTAGTACTAATCTATGAATCTATGAGACATTACAGTGTTGTGGAACATTTTGAAACTGTTTCATATCTTTTTGGGATACAAAATTAATGAAGCTAAAACAAAGGCAGTAGCAGTAAATTACGTACCCACACATGAATTCATTCAGCAATATCCATATTTATGGGGACATGATAAAATGAAGTATTTAGGAGTATGGATTATAATGATTCTGGTGTGGCAGCTAAGGATATTTGGGAAGAGACTAAACAAAAGATAACACAAAAACTGAGAAAACAAAAGCTTTGTTATATGGATACAGATAGTAAAATACAAATAGTTAAAATGTTTTTAGTACTTTTAGTCTTATACACATGTCAGGCATATTTCTATCAACAAGAGGAGAAGTTGTGGATAGCAATTAAAAAATAGCTGAATGACTTTCTCTGGGAGGGGGAAGACAGAAAGAGTCAAGTGAGATAAACTGTTTCTTACAGTAGAATAGGGCAGATTGGGATTACCTGATTTGAAGGGGTATTTCAGAGCTACACAGTTAAGGCTCTTATACATAGCACAAGCAGAAAACTATAATTCAGAGTGGAAAGGGAGGATGATGATGACATGGTAGGAAGCTCGCCAACAATGAGAGATTGGGATTTTGGATGCAGACCTTTAAGAAGAATAACAATAATCCTACATAATATTATATCCATAAATTAGGAGAAAGTATCCTAAGAACTAAGCCAATATAGGAATGGAGAAAGGAGATTCTGTCAATAGGGATGACTGCAGTTAGGGATATAGACAATAGGCAAGATGGGGATGGAATTTATTGGAGAAAACTGGCAAAGGAACCAAGATATTGAGAGCAAATAACTAGACAGGGAAAGATAATAGAATGTGAAGACACCAAAAATTTATTTGGACTACCTATGAAGGATTTATATCTGAGTATAGACAAAGTATAGACAAAGAGAAAGAAGTATGGGAGTCCTAAATGAAAGACCAGCACTGGTAGAGTTTTTAGTAGCATCTAGAACAGAAGCTGCCATTAAAAAAGGAATAATTAGTAGAGCATATAAAATATTGCATGATAACTATAAGAACCAATCAGAGGAGGTTAAAAAGGATTGGGAAGAGAGATTGGATAAGCAATTCACAAAGAAACATTGGAAGGATATATGTATGTCAGTCAAATATGCAACAAAATCTAGAAGATTTAGGATTTGTGCTTGGAAATGTTTACATACATATCTTTATACCCCAAGAAGACTCCAAAGAAATTTTCCTCATCTAGACAGCAAATGTTGGAGGTGTGATGGGGAAGAAAGAGGTAATTGGGAGCATATTTTCTGGGAGTGCAGTATGTCGGCAGACTTTAAGGATTCCTTGCAAGATACATTGTCGGAGATGCTTTGTGGTTAGACGAGGGAGATGATTTTTCTGAGTTATGATATAGAATCGGAATTGCCTAGACATGGTAAGCCCTTGCTGTGTCTAATTATGGTGGCTGCCAAAAAAGCAATTACTAGAAAATGGAAATCAAAATCTAAACCAACTATAATAGAAGTAGTGAGTATAGTAACAGAGATAAAACAACTGGAACTGAGATCTTTAGAGAAAGGTAGGAGCAAACTACATAAGACAAAAATAGGAATTGTGGGAACAATACATACAAGGGAGGAATGAGGTTTAAAGGAAGACAGGACTTTAATGAGCTATGTAATGTTTAACTGAAAATGATTGGGTAGATTATAGGTGATGTATAATGTTTGCAACTGGGAGTGTGTCAATATGGTTTGTGATGAAAAATGCTTGCAACTAGGATTGTGTCGGTGTGGTTTGTTTTCATTTATATAAATGCATAATTGCCTGTACTGTAAGTAATGGTTTAATAAAGTTTTTGTTAAAAAAAAACAGGAATTGAATAATTTATGCAATGTTGTTTAGGTTATATGATATCATAGCAATATATGTGAAGCATAATCTTTGTAAACGTGAACTTGTTAATACAGTTTAATTACTTTTATGTAATTGTAAATTTGCGTATGTCACAAGTGATAATTCAGTAAAGGTGTTTAAAAAAATCATGATGACAGCCAAACACTAACAAAGTCTGAGGGCTCAGTCCCACTGCTGGTGAGGGTAACTGTGGAGTGAAACTACCACCCGCCTCCAGTGAAACAGTTCATACCAGTGTTTCGGCTACATGGCCATGACTTTCTACTTTCTACTTTTTAAGTCAAGTGGAAGGACAGGTCATGCTCAGAACTGCTACAAGTCCTTGCACCTGCTCATGCACCAGCAGTAGAACTACCACAGAAAGTGGGGGTATCAGTTAGGAGCAACAGACCAGAAGCCATCAATATCATGGCTCCCACCCATTGCTGTAACTGTGTGTGACATTGGGCATTACATAATGGATGTACAGGGCTGTCATTCAGGCACAGGTGGATGCCACCACTGTCATGGCAGAGATGATAGGCATACTGTATAGCCTGCATGACAAAGTACATGAAGGCATGCCATGCATGGATCAATTGACGGGCATGTTGTACAGGCACTCAACTGCTTCTACTGCCTCCATGGTGACTTCAGTCTTCATGGACTATACCCAGTGCTATTCCCATAGCCACTGCTCATCTGCCTGCAGTATGCATACACCTGACAGGACAGGTAAGTTAGGTCATATACTGGTACTTCCTCCACACCATGTATTGGTGGTGAGCTTGATGCAGCACAAAGTCATCATCTGCATAGATGCAGTCTGTGTGACAGTCATGCACATGGCGTGGCCAGGGAGTCATGGTCAAGCAGTTCATTATCCTTGCTAGTGTATGTTGCTGGCCATGCCATTTTTCATAGGTTCATAGATGTTTACTAGGCTAACGACCATAAGGGCCTTTTTAAGCCTAGCCATCCACCCCAAATCTCTGAAAAGCTCTGGTACCATTGATAAGTGTAAGCAGGAGCTTGAGAGATGAAACATTTATAAGCAGGGGCTGGGAGATTAACCATTTACAGGATGCCTGTGTTCATTAGACACACAGGTGTCAAACCAGGGATGAATTTCCTGTTCTCCATCCAGTTGTCCAAGTTGCACTTGAATTGGGTTGGGGGGAACTCTTCTTCACATGGATGGGGAGCCTATTTCAGAGATAAGGTATTCTCTGGAATATATACCTGCCTCTTCAGCAGGTCGTGTTTATATCACAGGCAAGCTTTGAGTCTTTAGAATGAGTAATTCTGGTGCTGCTTGTCTTGTGAATACGCAGGAGGTCCATCAGACTGGGGCCTGACAATACCCTGTATGCCAGGCATAGATCTCCCCTCAACAGCTTGTAGGAGACAGAATACAGGTATAGGCCCCTCTGGAGGTCTGCGTAGGACATGTTACTTACACTCTGTATTATTTTAGTGAGGAACCTCTGTGGACATTCCAGTTGTTGGATATGCCTGGTTAGATACATACCAAAGGTAGCACTGTACTCAATGATAGGTCTGATGAATGCCAAATACAGTGGAGCAATGACATCCCTGGACCTAGATGCCATACCTTTGTTTAAAAGTTGCACAAGATAGAATGATTTCCTGACTACTATAGACACATGATGGTGAAAGGCTAGATAACTGTCTATATGTGTCCGTAAGTCCCTGACTACAGGGTCAATGGTAAGGGATGCATTGTCAATATGACTGTTACAAGGGATGTATGACTTCCCATAGGATATAATTATGCATTTCTTGTTATTTAGTTTTAGTCCATGGCTCTGGCATCAGTTGTTTGTCTGTATCAGCCCTTCCTGGAGAACATTTGTGTGGGTGTGGGATTTAAGGACAGCTCCTAATTTGCAGTCATCTGCAAGTTTAGTCAGCCAGAAGCCATTGACATTGGCCTTGAGTTCAGAGAAGTAAATGCCAAGAAGAAGCGGCCCCAGGACCAGTCCCTGAAGGACTCCACTTGTGACTGTACATTTTGTAGAGGTGAACTCCCCAATATTAACTTAAGGAGGCTTGTCTGTGAGCCAGTTGGCTATCCACCGGGTGGCATAAGGGTTTGTGCATAACCTATTGAGTTTATCAACAATGTCTGAGTGGGGTATTGTGTCAAATACCTTGGCCAGGTCAAGGTAGGCAGTGTGAACCATCTTGCCCTCATCCATTGCTTTGGTGACCTTCTCAAAGAAATCCACCAGGCTGAGTAGGCATGACCTGCCTTTGGTGAAATCAAACTGGGTTAGGCCCAGTGTCTGGAGGTTTACTATATCATTGCTGATCATTTCCATGATAATTCTTTCCATGGCCTTGCATATGGGACTAGTGAGACTTATGCGTCTGTAGTTTCCAGGATCTGTAGATCGTCAACGTTTGTGCAAAGGGATGACTGTTGCTATTCTCCATTCATAAGGCACAAAGCCTGTTTGGAGGCTACAGTTAAATAGCAATTTGAGAGGGCTTGATAGGTCATGTTTCATGCTACTTAGAAGGCATCCTGGGATATTGTCTGGGCCCACTGATGCAGTGTTTTTGGCCTTAGAGAGAGCATGAAAGACCTGTTCACTAGTAGTAGCAGGAGTCATTACATTTGATGGTATTTCCTGAGGGAAGGTTGAGGGGAAGAAAGATGTAGAGTTGGAGATGAATTTGTCGGCCAGTAGGTTTGCTATATCTTCTGACTCAGTATAGGTGACTCCATTTACAATGAGCTCTGCACATAACTTATTGTCTTTGAGGTTTCAGACATAGCTAAAAAATGCCTTGCGGTTGTCCTTGTCCTGGGGGGACAAATTTACCACAAATTTGGGTTTGGTAGACTTTATTTGTCCTCTAGGTTGTTTGTTTAGTTTGAGAGTGTTTTTATCCTGCTGGGTGCTGCACCTCCTAATTTTTGCCATGATTTTCTTCCTTCTGTTATACAGCTTATTGGTTTTGTGATTCCACCAAGGTGGGTTATTTTCTGTACCTCTTCCTGGTGGGTACAGCTGCTTCCATGCAGCTATTAACACAGGGGATGTAACCATTACCAGGAACATTCCTGGTCTATGTGATTATTACATGAGGTCCCACATCATCTGTCACAGCCGCATAAACACAATGCAACAATATCTGCAGGAGTTGTGTCCCTTAGAACCCATATTGACCAAGCATGCACTATATCTGGACACCTATCACTCTCAGGAAGCACCATCACCTACCTGCTTGCACAATATACCCACCTCTAATCACTCAGCCAAGTCATTCATTCCCTTCTACAAGCTTAGTCCACTGTTCCAATCAATATGCCCATTGTTGATCCCTATAACTGTGCCCCTCGCCACCTGTGCAAATGATGACAGTTGTGCCCTGCCCTCACTGTTGAGTTACATGGGTATGTAATATCTTATACACAGTATAGCCAGTGAATGCACTGTATGGCATAGTGGATGTGTGGTATTGCATGCATCACTTTTAATCTTTGCTTTGTCTGTTCTGGCCCATAGCTATGAACCAGATAGCACCTCTTTGCTGGTGTCACAGCATATTGTGCCTGCCTCTGCTTCACATGGTCTTGCCCTGTGGACAGTCCCTCTGATGTCTCCTCAATCAGTGTCTTCTCCACCGTTGGGTCTGGTTGGTGTGGCCCTTCAGTGGCAACCCTCAGCAATAGCTGTCCACATAGCATCATGTTGTGCAGCACTGCACAGACATTGGATGTCTTGCAGCAGGTCTCCAAAGCATATGGCAGTGCACTACCAGAGAAGTTTTAAAATATAAAATAAAAAAATAATTTTGACTGTAGAAGTAAGCCTTCAACAATTCAAACTCACATTGATGGTATTGTGGGTCTTATACAGAGAGTTGTATGTCATCTCAGGCATGCTGTGTGGGTTGCATATCAGTGTCATAAGACATGGCTTCAGGATATATCTGGCACTGCCAATAAGATGTCACTGTCAGCAGTCACCTTGTACAAAACTCTAGCAAATATCTGACGTGTAAGATATGAATTATGGGAAATGGCTGGATGCTGCACAGGCATATTGTATATAATACTTTGTGCATTGCATACTATCTGGCAGTTAACAGAGTGATGGCCATTCCTCGTGTAGTGGGTAGGGCTTTGTGGGTGATGTCAGTGGCCACTAGCACCTCAGAGAAATGGACAATTTTTGGAGCACCCGTATAGTGGGGCTTCTCTTCTCTGTAGTCTGTGGGAACCACATATGCTCCTCTACATGCTGGAGCATAATAGTAACTGGTGTAGGATTCCTGAGGAATATGCCTATGACACACCATCATCTCTCCTGATGGTTACTGAAATGTCCCCATAACAAGGATGGTCAGTGCTACTCATACATTACTGTCCCCAGGGATCTGTATTCCCTGCATTCCACAGAATTCCATGTGAGGATGGCACATGTCTGCAAACATCCCTATCAAGGAGGTAATAATATCTTAGGTACAGACGTACGCCATTGTGGACACTGGGTATGAGAACAGCCCTTAACATTTACTGCTCAGTTGATGCAGATGCTTCTCGTAGCATTTAGTGTGTTTTTTGTCTCTGATCACCAAGAAATGATTGTGTATACATTTGCTACCCAAATTGATGCACTCACAATTGTTCTGATTATTATAATGCTAATTTCCATATCACTGTATAATCATTTGCTTAGAATGCTGGCCATGCTGTTTCACCAGATTGCGCAATAATGATATATGTGTCTCTGGATCAGCCACATTTTATGCATTGCAACTCACTATGCACTCTCACCTAATGCATTGTGCTATTTGTTTCTGAATCCCAGCCAGTGGCCAGTAACATATTAATGCCTAAAGGCACTCAGGGTTTTAGTAATGTTTCAAGATAAAGTATAAATGCTAGATATGTGGCTCCTGTTCAAAATGGCTTCATGACAGAAATGTGACTCTTATGTGAGAGACGCTCACAAATATGATCACAAAAGAGTGTTATTTCCTTTGCAAATTAATATTGAGTAATGGAAAAAAGTCACAGAAAATGTGATTTTGCAGCAGGTGACTTCACCTTCCTGTGCCCCATCACTTGCTACTTAAATATAACAACTCTACAATTAGTGTATCCTAGGGAAAGGAAAAATACCCATGTTTCCATAATCTTTATTGTTTAAAATTCAGTAATCGCAGAAAATTCAGGAATCACACATTAATAATCGCACATGAGAGGGTTATCGCTAATGTGTTGCATTTAAGCGTAGCACTACTAATCATCTAATTCATGATGATGCTACAAATCTAGTTCCTGCCAAGTGGCAATACTGTGCAACAGTTACGCTAAAAAACACTTTTGGTAAACTGAAAACAAAGCATTTTTTGTATGGGGAAGCCCTCTTGCATCCCCCATTTGGAAGAAACTTCCCACACCCCTTTAACTTATATGTAGTAATTTCATAATTACACAAGGGTGGGAAAGTGGGCAAATAATATGATTTGCTAAAAGTGGTTTTCAGCGTAACTGCTTAGCAGCCACCTTATCCACCAGAAGGAAGGATAACCACCCCGCCACCGTGGATGGAATGAAAACTACATTACCAAGTACAGACAGAAGGATGACCATTCCACTCAACAGGTGTAAGAATAATGGCACTGTCCATCAGAGATGGGAGGATGACCATTCTATCTGCAATAGATGGATTGAAAGACTGCATTACCAAGCCTAAACAGAAATATGAGCACTCTACTACCACAGATGTAAGGATGACCATCCTACCCACTAGAGGTGAAAGGATGACCACTCTGTTCACCATAGATGGAAGAATGTAGAGGGAAAGAAGACTAGTCAACCAACTACAGACAGAAGGATGACCACCCCATCAACCATAAACTAAAGGATGACCAGCCACACCAAGGCTGCATCTAGCTGCATCTACAGATGGATGGATGGATGACCAGGATGACCATGCAGAGGTTACTAGAAGAGCGATGATCATGATGGAAGGCTATGTGGAGATTTTCAGATGTAAAATGATAAATAGGAAATGTTTCCATTTACCAAAGATTGTCCATACCAGGACAGTGAGACCAGATGTCTGTTACAGCTGTAAGGTAGAGTTCTAAGCAAGGACTTCTATCCATACAGAGGGATATACAAAGGTGACGGGATCAAATCAGAGCCACTATATCACAAAAGAGCTTCTCAGAAGCTATGCTTTGTACATGGAATGCCCTCATCCAGGCATTAGCTGCCAAAACAACATGAAGAAATACATTGGACTTATATGTGCAAAGATGCTGTTGTCAGCATAATGCTTTATCGGTGAACACTGAGTGCACGATAATATACTTTTTAATTTTAGTAAATATTTCCATTCCAGCATATTTTTTTTTACAGAAATTGACACACTGCTATGTTACCTGTATACACATTATTTTGTTTCTACATATGCATAATGTGTGTGAGTTACTTAACAGTTTTGCTATAATATTCAGAATGCCATTGCATAGTAAATATTCTTTATCACCCCCTCCCCTTAGGGAGTATACGTACATGTGAAGAATGTGTGTGTGTATACATGTGTGTGTGAGGGTGTGCGTTTGTTTGTGAAACAGAGAGAGCGCTTTCTGGGCAGCTTAAGCAGCAGCAAATGACATGAAACGTCTGTGGTCTTTCTTTCTTTTTTTTATGCAATTGTTTCTTTTTACCTGATGACAAGTACAACAATTTCTACCCTGAAAATAGAAAATATTGTCAGAGTCAGTATTGGTAACTACTGATTCTGAAAGCCTGAGTTTGTAAAACACAGCAAATGTGAACCTTAGCAGTTGTTTATTCTAACAATGTATTTATTCTATGCATGTGAAATGTTGCAGAGATAGAGATGAGAATGCATAAAATAAATGAAACCATATTATTCTGCCATCCGAAAGATGAAATGAAAATTAGAAACATTACTGATTCATGAAAGAACTTCAGATGAAGATAACAAAATGTATATTTTCATCTTTCACAAGCTATGTTTAACTTAATCTTAAAAGTATTAAGTGCATTACTGATATGAATTTTAAGTTTAAATACAAAAGAAAAAGCTTATGAAACATTACATTTCATACTGTATGTGGAAAAGAAAAGAAATTCATAACTTCAAGAACAATATAGCCAAGCTTTCTAAACCACCGTCCACTTACTGAGTTGCCCTGATGAAGTACTATATCACTGTTGCTTCTTCACTTCAATATACAGACTATGATGTGTAAACAAACTGCCTGGTAGTAATTCTGCAATCTTATTTTAGGTCTTTGCTGCTGATGGGTGGGCTGGTGCTCACCGGGACCGGAATTGCTTGCTATGTAATGGCGATGGCTGTGTTAAGTCCCTGCCCCCTCTTGCTCAACTCTCACCCCGGGGTGCTACTCATTGTAAGTATGGGTATATTTTCTATGTCAATTGCCTGCAGATGGCCTAGTAGGATTATTACCTTGAGACCTATAACTAGAGATGAGGCATCCTTTGGTGCAAAATTATGCAGATGTATTTATCAGTGATATAACACTGCAATAATCAACAGCCAAAAGATATATGAACAAACACAGTCAGAGTTTTCTTCTCATTTTAAGTATGAGATAAGGCAAGATACATCATTTTTAATACATTTATTTGATCAACCTAACAAAGGAAGGCTACTGACAGTGAACTTGAAAGCATGAATGAGAAACAAGGTTAATAGGGTAATGCTTAGTGCACTGTTGTATATATCTGACTTATTCTTCCAAACTTTTCGTCTCCTTTTCTCTATCACATTTGTCATACTCTTTAAATGTCTTCTTCTAACTTACCATCCCATCATCTTCTCTTGTTAAATGCTTTTTGGAAGGTTATAGGTTCATAGGTGTGTATTAGGGTAATGGCCTAGGCCATAGGATTACCCTGCCATCATGCCACCTGAACTTAGTTCCCAGTGCCTCTGTCGAGTAGAGCCACTGGAGTGATCCCCGGAGTGAATTTTCTGTTTCCCATCCATTCATCAAGATTTCTCTTGAAGAAGGCCGGTGAGGTGCTCTGTTTGACATGTATGAGAAGTCTATTCCAGAGCATGGGCAGTCTCTGAGTTATGAACCTCTCCCTCCAGCTTGTTCCATTGATTGTGGTAATGAGGTTGAAGTCTCTGGAGCGTGTAGTGCGGAGGGACTGGGATTTCTTTAGATGTAGCCTTTCTAACAGAGCTGGCTCAGACATGGCTTTGTAAGTCAAGCAGAGATTGCCTCTAAGTAGGTGATATGAGACAGAGAATAGTTGGAGTTTTTGAGTCTGTCCATATAGGACAACTGGTTAGGGCCTAGGATCCTCTTTGTGAGGTACTTTTGTGGCCTTTCCAGTTGTTGCAGGTGTCTAGTGAGGTACATGCCAAATGGGGCATTATACTCTATGACTGGCCTAATGAGGGAAGAGTAGAGGGAGACAATGACCTCTTTCTTCCTGGATGCAAAACCCTTAGTAATTAGATGTGCCACATAGAGGGGCTTTCTGACCACAGTGGCAATGTGGTGATCAAAAGAGAGGTTGCTGTCAACCTATGTTCCCAGATCTCTTATAGCGCCTTGGGTGTTCAGTGGACTACCATTGATGTGGTAATTCATGGGAACTGGGCTTTTCCCAAAGGGGGTGACACACATTTCTTGGCATTGAGCTTAAGGCCATGGGTCTGACACCAGTCACTGGACTCGGTAAAGCCTTTTTGTAGGATGTCAGTATGACTTGGGGAGTCAGAAATAGCTCCCAACTTGCAATCATCTGCAAACTTTGTCAGCCAGAGTCCCTTTGTGTTGGCCTGGACTTCAGAGAAGTAGATAAACAGGAGAGGACCCAGGACCGAACCCTGTGGGACTCCACTCTTGACTGGTCGGCAGTCTGACTTGGAGTCAGCTACTTTCACATTGTGGGTTCTATCTGTGAGCCAGTTTGCAACCCACCCACCTAGTGATATAGGGGTTGAGGCCTAGCTTAGTGAGTTTTTCTATGATTCCTGAGTGGGGAATGGTATCATAGGCTTTGGTCTTTGGTTTTTAAATTGAGATGATGATGATCATGCAAATCTTTCAGAAAACTGGGAATCCTGCTTCTAAAGATCTGAGCTACATCTCATTGTAAGTGGCCGTAGTGCAACCAGAGAAAGTCAAATGAGGTTTCTTCATACTGCAGGTGAAGAAGACATTAACGTATTTAATATCTTTGCTCTAAGCCAACGGCAGTACTAAAAGCAAAATTCCAGGCATACTTCGAGAAAAAAAAAAAAATCCATCACATGTGAAACCTTTATTTTTTTACCAGAAACTGGAAAGTGCAAGGAACTTAGGTACAAATGTGACTGATATGAAACACAGAGTGCATGACTGCAAATCTGGCTGTGTGACTCATTGCTCAGAGATAGAATTGTTGTGGCATAAGTAATAATTATACGGCAGGCAGGGTATTGCTAAAACCAGTTATACTACTACACATTGTGCTGGTTGATAAACTTGAAGTCCTATATCCAATGTTTAGGGGCAGATGGCAAGTGCAGGAGTAAAGCTTGAAAGAGATATGAACAATAATCTACAGGGAAGAAGGGGATGCTGACCATACTCCTCAGCCATACATATTTTCGCAGAATGTTCAGCATTTTGCCTCATATTTTTGGTCCATTTTTTATAAAATTGTGGTTTTTCTGGCAAATTAGAGGGAAGTGATTCAAGATTGAAGTTAGAAAATAATTAAAAACATTTCAGTTGCAGACTTCATACCCATCAGAAAATTCATGCTAATGCAAAACCTGTTATTCTATCAACTTTCTAAGTATGTAAGAGCAATATTTAGAAATTGTCCCAATTTTTGGGCCTTTATTTATGGCTTTGACCAGATATCTTGCTCTAAGAGGTTGAGAGGTTTGATGCTGACAGAGTAAGATACAACAAAGGGCTGCAAGGGGATTGAACTACACGGAAGAAGGTGATAATTCAAGGGCAAGGAACATTTGAGCAGACAGGGTAGACTGCTGGTCTTCTACGCTAGCTGTTTTGTGCCTTCATATGAAGGAGTTAGAAAAATGATGTAGAGGTATTTAGCTGGGGAGTAATGGAGGTGCTGGGTGAAGAGGAGAGGAGGGACACATTTTATTAGTGAGGGAGCTCCAAGAGTAAAGTTTAGGCTGAAAGTCATGTGACATGAGGAAATTGTGAGCTGGTATAAATACAGCTGATACACACTGTTATACGCTACATCAACGTCAGGTCAAATCTCCAACTCACTGTTATATCACTCTGAGAATCCAAATCAGTGATAACTAAATATAACATATGGGGCCTGATTCCAAAAGATTTGCTCTCAGTGTAAGTGATTTACTGGTGTAAGGTCTATCTATAGAGCAGAATTACATATGGATCAGACTTCAAAAGACTTGCTGTCAGCGTAAGTGACTTAGTAGTAATACACTACAGTAAGTCACTTACAGTGAGTGCAAGCCTTCTAAAATTGGGGCAGGCTTACAGTGGAGAAAGTCACTTACAATGACATCAAATCTTTTGGAATCTGGCCCATGATAGCAGACCATCAGATTCAAAACAAGTTTGGAGGACAGCTTGTACAACAGCACATCTTCAGACAGAAGATACTCATCCTTTGTCTCATATGTAAGATTAGGAAACAGTCTACAGACTAGCCAAAAATCCCTATAGAAAGGTTCCCTTCAGCCTCAAGGAGAACAAGACAAGTTAAATCACAGGAGAACTTGTGACCACCCATTCAACTGTTGCAATGGTGCTACTCTGCTTGATATGAATTAGAAGTTTGTTCCAGAGTTGAGGGATACGTTGGGATATGAATCTATCACTCTCAAAAATGGCCAGCACCTTAGTGAAACCAAAATCTATTTATTGGTGGCAACTCCAAAAGCTATAGTAAGCTATAGCTATAACAAACTAGTCAAACCAGTTTGGGCATCCATATGCCTTCCTCAGTGAACACAGCACTCAAATATTTCATGGTATAAATACACATCACATTTACGCAATTAATTAGAGTTGCTCATTGAGACCAGGTCTAAACAATCCCGCTAGTCTAATGATCCAACTACGTCCCTTAGCATTTAAAATTGAGTGCCAACCCATTTTGCCCTGTCTGTTCCCTTTTATTATGTCAATAATAGTGAAATTGAATTGTGTTGTAGTATGTTGTAAAGTATGTTTATATAATGAGCTAGAAGTTCTTTTGTTAAGGATAACACTAAGGTGTTCAGAGACCCTCACCTGCAAAGACCTAGATGTTTGGCCCACATAAAAAGCTGAGAAAGAACAACTGGCTAAATTAATCAGCCAGTCTGTGCTACATTTGCCAAAAAATAAAATGTCATAAACCCTGGAAGTATTTGCAGTGGTAAAACTTTTAGATTTATAGACATGTTGACAAGCTGAATAATGACCACAGGGAAACAACCCTTCAGTAGAATCTAAGAGGGTCTCTGAACACCTTAGTGATATCTGTAATAAAAGAGCTTCTAGCTCATTATATAAACATACTTTAGAACATACTACAACACAGTTCAATTTCACTATGATATCCGTAACATATGCGTAAATGGGAATTAAGACTTCTTGGGATCTAGTGAATATGCCTTTGGAAATTAGATAAGCCAAAAAGAAGACTTTCTGAGCTTCTATGGAGACATGATGGTCAAATAAGGAATTGTCAACAAAAGTATGTAGTCCCCCTTACAAGAGAGTCTGTTTGGAGGGATAAATCACCTATATAGCATGCGAAAATTTTTTGGTCACCAAAATGAACTATGCTACACGTTTTACATTTCTTTTGCGATCATTGTTCTTTGCACCAGTTGATACAATGGTTTAACCCTTTTTGAGCAATTGTGAGTCACTGGAAGAGTGAATAACAACTCCCAATTTATAGTCACCTGTAAACTTAGGTAACTATAGGCTAGGAGTGTTGGCCTGTGTGACAAACCGAAATGCTGCCAGCCCAGCTAGCTGGAATTTTGAAAAAAATTATATATCACTTGAAAATATTAATTTGATTTATATAGAAATGCGACACTGCCAGCCTACCTATCTGGAATTTTGTAAATACTCATATGTCATTTGTGAATATTAATATGATCCATAGGCTTGTCTTACAGATGTAAGAAAACTATATGTTATGTGGATATTAAACTACTGGTGCAGAAGTGTGTGTTGAACTGTATGTTATGTACTGAGCTTCAAGAATGTGACCATAGTGCACCCTACTGGAAAAGAACAGAGTTAACTTGCAAACTCTAAGAAAATAAGTGAATTGGTAACCAAAAGGTGAAATGTCCACAAACCACCACAAAATGTGCAGTTCCGGTACAATAAAGGCTGTCTCAGTGTTCGGGGACCAGGATAGTCCTTTCAACTTGTTTTCCGTTTCAATGTAGCACCTATAATAAGTGAATTGTTTAATGATTGTGTTTATATCTCAGTTTCATTAAGGAGACAGGATGTCTACAGCTACTGGTTTCTTTCTGTTGTCTTGAAACAGAAATAATTACTAGGTTTGAAATGTAAAGTATTTTTATTGCTCAGTGACTTCCTAGCAGCTGCACATCTGAGAGATAAGTATTTTTGATACAGTGGTACTAAATACTAAGCATCTGTTTAGCCTGGGAACTGGAGGCAGGTAACAAAGAATTATGCCATCCAAAGCTGACCCAGCAGTAATGTTTTGATATTAATTTAGGAACTCTCTCAGAGACTGGGCATTAGTCTTTGGACCTGGAAACATCCATCTTCAGCACTTCTGCCTTGCTCTGTAAGTAAGATTTAGGTACAGTAGTTCTTTTAGAGATAGTTAGGAGTATAGCCAAGATTAGTTTAGCTGTTTCTGTATTTATTTGAGACTGTCCTGCAACATTGTTTTAAAATATTCCTGTGATTCTGAACTCTGTAGTCACTGTGCTGAGTTATTGAATATTGTCTTGTTATTTTATTATTTACTATTAAATATATTTAAACCTTTTTTGTGTCTGGTTTGTTTAGAGATATTTAAGCTCTTAGAGTACTTGCATATGTATTTGGTGACACTGTATGGGCAACTCCAATAGCCTTTGCCATGGTCACACTTACCATTTGGATAATAGTAACATTACCCAGTAGAATTTGTCACCCTTTGTAAGAGCCTTATAGTAGCTGATAAAGAGCTGGCTGGTGGCAGTGATAACTACCTTTTAGTCTGTCCAGAAGGGGGCATAGCTAGTAAACCTGTGCTAGCTTTTCCCAGAAGTGTGTGTGTGTTTGTATATAAATCAAATCTCAAAGTATGTGTGTCAGCTACTTGGGCAGGGACACAAAGCACTGGTTGGACAGAGAGGATGCTGGAGGTTTTGGCTTTACCGCTCGGCTGAGATCTTAACCCTATAGCTGTGCCAGTGGGGAATCTTATTAGGGATCTGGATAAAGAGGGAGAAACCAGACCCCAGACTGACTGTGGTCTCTGTGTGCTCTTAAGGGAAATTGTACTTTACTGTGCGTGTACTTGTCATCCTCCCAATGTGCATGTACCTCAGTAGTGCTAATGGTGAGTACTGAGGCTCCTTGATTACTAGGCCAGTGCAGGGGCATCACGGCCTGAAGTTTTGAGAAAAAGATGCCAAATAGGAAATGGTCCAACAATGAGCTCTGTGGCACACCAAGGATAATCAGAAGTGGCATCTGCAACTCTAACCACATACATTCTATCAGACAAGCATTTAGCTATCCAATGCAGAGCATAAGGATTTATATTTAGATTTACAGGTCTGTTAATAACAACTGTATGGTGAATACTGTCAAAGGTCTTGACTCATTCCAGAAATGCTTTATGTACTGCATAACCACTATCCACTCCTTCAGTGACTTTCTCAAATAAATTAATGAAGATAAAAAAGCACGATCTTCCTTTGACATAGCCAAATTGATGACAGTCCAATGTTAACAGATTTTTAATGTCTAGATTAATGAGGTCTAAAATAATACATTCCATAGCTTTACACGTGTGGCTAGTGAGACTAATTGATCTATAGTTACCAGTCTCCTTGGTTTGGCCATCCTTGTGTAATGGCATTATAACTGTTGTTTTCCAAGTTTCAGGAATGTAACCAGGGAAGAAGCTTAAATTACAGAAGTTCGCTTGGATTTCAAATAGGCCATATTTGGCACTGATAATCAGGCAGCCTGGTATATTATTTGCATTTTCTTGACTGGGTTAGTCCCACTAAGTGTGTGGTTTATTTTCAGAGGAGAAACTATGTGGCATTTAGACAAGCAGGGTGAAATCATCCCCTGTCCTTCCTTTCAATATGTAACATGGGATCTCTTACAGCCCACTGAGTTACCAATAACAGTGGCAGATAGGACATGAGGTTAGCATTTCATCTGAAGGACCACAACTAAGGCGTGCGAAACTGCCTTATGCTGCACTACACTGTTGTATTACAATAAAATATAATCACCTGATACAAGAATAGAACCCACAACCTTCTGATAATTAAGGTATCAAAGGCAAGTATGAATCCTGCTGAGCCACTCAAACTGAAACCTGTTGCAAAGCAAACACATTTCCAAATATTACATTTCTTTGTGGCAGTACAGGAGAAAATAGTTTTTCAGTTTAATTGCATACAAACCCAAGGACTTGAATAATGCATTGCATATCATTGTTACAACCTCCCTGCCATCTAGACTGATTATTTTCCTTCAAAAGTAACTTGATTTTTGACCAGACAAGGAAAAAAATAATGTTTTTTGCAGTATACATTTAAACTAAGCTGTGCCCATTATACGCAATTGATTTTCTTTAGAGGAGACCTGAAGGTGGTGATCTAACTGGTTAGCATAATGCTGTACCATCTCAGTTTCAGAGTCTGGAGTTTGATCCTGGCCTTTGGGTGCTGTAGACATGGACTTTGCATATTCTGAATGTCTATTTCAACTTTCTCTAGGTACTCCAGTTTCTTCCCTATGACATGCCATGAGGGATATTTATGTATTTGTTTTTTAATGTCTCTGCATTGGTACTGTAGAGTTTTACTACCTAACTCTCTTCTAAAAGAAACCTTTGCTTGATGAAATTAATCCAGTTAACAAAATGAAATAAATATCAATGTCACTTAATCACACACTACTAAACGCATCTAAGTTAATGCATTCCTACTCAGATATTCCAAATGCAGCAAATTTATCGGTAGCTAATTATTCTGACCTTTAAGATATATTGCCTGTAACTAGCATAAAAACAACATAAGATGGGAAAGAGAAACTCTGAATAGGTAAATTAGCAAAGAAAACTTGTAAATCAATAAACTAATTAATAACAAAGGAAAATCCCTGAAAGGGTGGCAAAATAGCTATTTCACTGTGATATGATCTTTTAAATTTGCCGTTTGCTGTTGCATTACTTTATTTATTTTTTCATTACTACATCCATTTCACTTACAGCATGGGAAAATGAAAAACAAAAATTCAAGCATTAACCTTTTTCCTTGTGTGTTCAGTTATGATCTTACAACATGAATTTTCTTGCTGAAGACTATCTGGGATATGACTATCCCTTACTGTTTTCTACGCTGTCATGTTTAACTACAACTCATATTACTGCCACGGAATAATGTAAAATGATTAATGCTGCAGTTAGGTTTTTCTTCCCACATCTCAGAAACAGACACTTTATTCTCAATACCGTCCTACACTAAATACACAGACTGGTGGTAAATAAGGGTATGAATGCATGGAAGAAAAAAATGCAGGTCACGTGAATGTCGAATGCCAGACAATGCAAAGTCTGTAATAACCATACTGCAGATATTTGCTGTTGATGTTGCTCCTATAATTTCTTCGTCGAACTACAATCTGCTAGTCTATTGACTGTAAAGATGTATGTTTCATAAAAGAGCAGTGGTATTTATACACAGCTCGATACTGCCCTCTTGTTATGTCTAGGGATCAAGTGCTATCCATCAGAAACAATCTGCCCCAGTCCAAATAACATGACAACCACTGTATGAAGCTAGCTGCTCAAATACACGCATACCCTCAACTGTCCTGATTTTCACAGAATGTCCATATTTTTGCATCATATTTTTGGTCTGTTTCTCATAAAATTTGTGTTTTCTGGCAAATCACTGAGGATTAATATTACTAAATAATTATATACATTTGAGTTTCAAACTTCATATCCTTCAGAAAATGCATGATAACTCAAATCATGTTATTCTAGCAAATATGTAAACTTATAAGAGCAATATTTAAAATCAAGCCCTATTTTTGGACTTTGTACCACCATTATTTCAGGCTTTGTCCAGATTTCTTGTGCTAAGAGGTTGAGAGGTATGAATACATGTGACACCTAAACACGTGTACTCAAACTACAAATAATTTCATGCAATTGTAAAGTGCCTGAAATCAGAAAATTATTTTCTACAGGGGACAGTGACCCTATGCTTCCTTTTTTTAAGCCGTGGTGGTACAGTGGTAGCGTTGTTGCCTCACAGCAAGAGGTTCTCCTGTTAGATTCTCGGCTGGAGCCCCTTCTGTGTGGAGTCTGCATGTCCTCCCCATGGTCGAGTGGCCTCTGAAAGACATGCATAAATGGGTGTGCCTTTGCTGAAGGTTGGGCGTCGGGCTGGCAACTCGGCACCATAAAAATCTACTGCCAATCATTAGCGGACCGGAGTTCCGCTGTCGTGACCCCTAACCGGGAAAAGCTGAAAAGACAAAACTGTAAGGTCACTTTAGCTCAGAAGAACTGTAATAACTTAAAATCAAAAAATAACTTCTTGCTTCTTCGATGAGATGTTTTGATCTTGCAGGCGGCAGCATGTTATCCCTCCATACATTCAAGCTTCCACACATTGCTATAACGAACAGCAAGCAAACAAAAATTAACAATGTTCCTTCAGAAATGTGTTCAAACAAACTAAAAACGAGTTATTATAGTAGAGTTTTTTTCCATTCATTAACATGATTTTTAGTATGATTGGGTTAAAGGCTGTTACAAGGTGTAAAGTCCAGGAAAACACTAAGGAGCCTACCCAGTCTCTCAACTGCCCTAGAGTACTGTCTGATCATGTGACTTGTTCAGTGTGACAAAGTAGGCAAATGGAGGCTGGGGGAATTAGAAGTCTAGCCCCAGTTTCTTAGCTACCCCAAAGTACAGTATGATTATGGCACTTGAAGGAAGTGAAGCATGGACTACAAGAAGTAGCTATTTAATAGTATGTAGCCTTAATTTTCTACACTAGCTGCCAGACTAATAAATTATGATGAAGAAAGAAACAAACACTAAGCAGGTATATTCACGATCGTACTGCAGCAACAGCAGATAAATGCATAAACACAAACAAAAACAATAAAACAGTCTTGCAACATACGGCTGTAAAACATTTATTGTTCAACACAAGGTAAGCACTTTCACCGCTATCCCGATGGCTTCATCAGACCATATAAAATTATAACAATTCAGTGCATCAAATATACTCACAATTACTTCTCCCCAATCAAGTAAATTAATTCCACCTTCCCGTACTACTATCCGCAACTTGTCACTTAACACAGTGTGCATGCCTCTCACTTTGTATCTACATTGCTAGGACTGTCTTAAAGTGATAATGCATCAAAAACTTAATGTGTTAAATTATCATCATTAAAAACTACTCTCCTATACCATATGCATCAAAAACTTTAAAATATTGAGTCATCATCATAAAAATAACTCTCCTACTACATATTCACTTGTCTCTCAAGATTCATCAAGTGAACCGTTCCCATCTACCGAAACAGCCCATTCTCTTCATATCGCAAATGCGATTAATATTTTGCATATCATGGTAGGTATAAGAGATGGGACTATTAATGTAGGGTTTAAAGCTTGCTCATACAAAGCCTCCAATAAAGGTATGATGAATACATTTCTAACACCTATCCTATCATTCACATTAAAATATATTTTATGTGCAACTCTGCTATTAAGCATTCAATGTTATGTGTTGTCATTAAAATACTAATTCATCTAAATTCATCCATATACATGAATTAAAACCTATTTACTGTCATTATTCTCCTGTTTCACCAGTCAAAACTAATTACCTCCATGCTTCATACACTCATCCCAGCTCATTCGTGTGCATGCTCAGTCGTATTTCATAGAACTTAAAATCAACTTAAGTAATACCCAAGTCATAACAGATAACATTGTTAGTATTTATTATTCTTCACATTTATACCTACACATAATTTATATGTATAATTTTACTGTGTACCTTCAAAGTAGTACATTCAGAGAAGCATATAATCATCTAATATTGCACTGATTGTTATCTCTTTCTCTATATAAAAAACGTTGTCTCTTATAACCTTTAAACAACAAATACATCTTGTACATAATTTCTGGATATGTATTTAGTTTTGACTGGTGAAACAGGAGAATAATGAAATGTCCTGTCTTCAAAGACAACTTCTCAGAGAGGAACCGTCCCACTTTAATATTTTCCTGCAATCCTTCATATATCTTCCTAATTAACATTTATTGCAATCAGGTAATGCAAATGCTTCCACTGCCCTACTCCTAAAATCCCAGCTTTCTCTGTCAAATGCTTTCTCTGCATGAAGACACACCAACAGCTGTGGTATTTTCTTACACTCTGCTTCCCTCTGGTTTATCGTTGTTCTACTAATGTTGTCGAATGTCTCCACTCCACAAAACAACATTGATCAATATCTATCAATTTTGGCAACATCTTTGCCATTCTTTTAGCTAGTTTAGACATAAACACTTGATAATCATGGTTAAAAATTGAAATAGGCCTGTATGAAGCTAGGTCTGATGGGTCTTTATTGTCCTTAGTTAATGCAGTCACCATAGCTTTCTTCCAAGATATTACTGTTCCCCTTCTTTACAAATACTGTTAAACAAAATCTTACATGTCTATCACTTTCTTCCCCTCTAACATCCAAATTTCTACAGGAATACCATCTATTCCTAGAGACATTCCTGCAAATTGATCATATGTCACCATTTTTATTTCATCTCCTATCATAACTGTTAATTTCCTCGTCTACTTATTTATCTACTTCTAACCTTGGTACACTTAAGTCTTCCATAAATGTTTCAATAAGAGTCTACCCATTCACAGAGAAGCAAAACCACAGACCACCAAGTGATTTAAAAACGTGCCCAAATCTCAAGCACATGAACCAATACAATAGGTTCAATGAGCAAAAACTGACACTGGTGAATCCCCAAAATAAAATCTTCATTCCGCGTAGACCACAAACTAAAATGCTAATGAAAACAAGAGCATGGATGTACCGAAAGAAATCAGCGGGTCCAATGAAAACAAGAGCATGGATGTACGGAAAGAAATCAGCGGGTCCAATGAAAACAAGAGCATGGATGTATGGAAAGAAATCAGCGGGTCCAATGAAAACAAGAGCATGGATGTACGGAAAGAAATCAGCAGGTCCAATGAAAACAAGAGCATGGATGTACAGAAAGAAATCAGCGGGTCCAATGAAAACAAGAGCATGGATGTACGGAAAGAAATCAGCAGGTCCAAAGCATATTTAAAAAGCTTTAACAAACTTATTGTAACTGCAAAAATTAAAAAATAAAAATAATAAGCTGCAGTTCATTTACAGTTTAGCGCTTTCGTCCTGTACATCAAATAGGATTTCTTCAGAGCTAAATTGTAGCCCAGATCCCCGTGTTTTATAGTCCCCTAACCAAATTACTTAATTAAACTGACCTGTTAACCAGTATCTGTGGGGTCTATATTAGAACCATGAAAAGTCAGTTCAGAAGCCCCACTAACACCCCCTGCTAATTATATATATATCAAGTCCAAGATCGCACTACAGTGAGGAAAGGGCAAATTTTCTGATCTTCACTGTACTGCGATCTCACTATAACAGTTCATTGAACGCCATTTTCGATGTGAAATGCCATTCAATGAACTGAGTTTTCATGGTTCTAATATAGACCCTGTGTTCTGATCCTGATAAGATAACATTAAAGGAATATACCAAAAAAGAAGTTATGTTCTTACCATAACGTTCCATGTGAATTGTTCATCTCACCTTTGTTCTTACGCACGGGTTCGGAGCTGACCCTCGGCTCCGAGTCGGCCACATCGCAAGCTCTGCATCTAAGAGAAGCTCAAGGCACAGTCCCTATCCCATGATCCCCTGCTGCTATCCCTCAGATCTAGTTTGCTAAGAAACCAGACTTCAAGAACATAACTGACCCCCTTGCCTACGCTTCCATCCACACAAGATCATAATACTCAAATTATATATAGACAGGTATACAGTAATGAGCACACCTAAAAAGAAGCAGGTAGTGCCAGGTAACCCCAAGAAGGTAACCAGGCACCAGTCGTACTCGTTCTTCCAGGATGAGGAGGGGGACAGAGGGAGGGAATGTAAGAACAAAGGCGAGATGAACAATTCACATGGAACGTTATGGTAAGAACATAACTTCTTTATGTGAAATGGTTCGATTTCGCCATTTGTTCTTACACACGGGTAGCGTCCCTAGCACTGCAACCCTGGGTGGCTCACGGAAGAATATTCCTGAGAACCGTGGAACCAAAGGAAGCCCTGTCCCTGGAGGTCCTGTCCACTTTGTAGTGAGTAATAAACATATGAGGCTTGGCCCAAGTAGCCGCTGCACATATGGTATCCAAAGGCAAACAATCGGCGTGGGCCAGAGAAGTGGAAACAGCCCTGGTAGAATGAGCTTTAGGTTTGAATGGAAGAAACTGCTTGGAGGATGAATAGACAAAATTTATACAGTCTGACAGCCACTTAGATAACGTGCATTTTGTTACTACCAGTCCTTTCTTATTGTCCGCACAGGAAACAAAAAGTTGATCTGATTTCCTACATTCCTTGGTTCTGTCCAGATAAAATCTCAGCTGTCTGTGGACGTCCAGTTTGTGCAACATGTATTCCAATTTATTAGAATGGTTCCTGAAAAAAGTGGGAAGCTCAATGGATTGATTAATATGAAACACTGAACATACTTTCGGCAGAAAGGATGGATTAGTATGCAAGGTGACCCTGTCTGGGTGAAAGACTATATACGGGGGTCTAATCGACAATGCCTGTAGCTCCGAGATTCTGCAAGCTGAAGTGATTGCCACCAGAAACAGGGTTTTCCAGGATAGATACTTAAGTGGACACGTCGAAGCTGGCTCGAAGGGTTCCAACATGAGTTGAGACAGCATTAAATTCAAGTTCCAGGGAAATACTGGGTTTCGTATGGGTGGCCTGAGATGAAAGGTACCCTTCATAAATGCTCTACAAAGTCTGTGGGACATAACTGTAGCTCCTCCTTCACCCACATGAAAATTTGATATGGCAGCTAGTTGAACTCTTATCGTGGATGTCGAGGCCCCTTGATGAAAGAGTGTGGAGAGAAATTCTAAAATTATGTGAATAGGGGCCACCAAAGGGTCTATACCTTGTCTGGAGGCCCAACACATAAAAAGTTTCCACTTGCTCCTATACAGTTTTCTTGTGGAAACTTTGTGGGAAGAAACTAAAATGTGTTGCACTGTTGGGGATAAATGATCCGACCTGGCTAAGTTGGGAAGTGGAGCAGCCAAGCTGTCAGTTTTAGGGACTGAAGAGATGGGTGAGAAACTCCTGATGAGTGGGTCAGCAGGTCTGGCACTGGGTCCAGAGTCCAAGGTTCCTCCATCTGGTGAGCTTGAAGAAAGGGAAACCAGATCTGTCGAGGCCAAAATGGTGCTATCAAGATGATCGTCCTTCCCAGACCTTTGGCTTTCTGTAGAAATTTGGGAATCAATGGAACAGGAGGGAAGGCATATAGGAGACCAGGGGGCCAATCGTGTACCAGTGCATTCCTGGGGGCACCCCCCACTGGAGGGGGAAGTAGGGCGAAGTAGCTTCTGCATTTGGCATTCAAGGGGGAAGCAATAAGATCGCAGCAAGGCTGGCCCCATCTGCGAAAGATCTTCTCCCCCAACTTGATTCTTGAGGGACCACTCGTGAGGCAACAGAATGGCTCTGCTCAACCTGTCCGCTATGATGTTGGATGTTCCCGGGATGTGCATTGCTATTAGAAAGCATCCGGTGGACACAGCCCATTGCCAGATTTTCAGGGCCTCCCTGCATAAGGGGTAAGACCTGGTTCCTCCCTATTTGTTTATGTACCAAACTACTGACATATTGTCCGTCTGAATTGCCACTGTTCCCAGGGGTAAGGAGTCATGAAAGTGTTGCAACACCAGGAACACTGCTCTCAGCTCCAGGACATTGATGTGCAGATTGTACTCTATTTTTGACCACTCTCCTTGGACTGTTCTCCCCTGAAAAAGTCCCCCCCACCCAATCAGGGAAGTGTCCATGGTTATTGTGGCTACGGGAGCAGGGAGCACAAACGGATGCCCTATCGTCAGTTCCTGATTGTTTATCCACCAACGGAGGTCCCGCTTGCAAGTTTCCGTGATCAAGACTCTGTGTGACAATGGTAACCATTGGAATGACCACTGAGCAAAGAGGAGCCACTGGAGGATTCTCATGTGCATTCTCCCTAGGGGAACCGTAATAAAGGTAGCTGCCATCATGCCCAATACTTTCAAGACCTGTAATGCGGGAACTTTTTTTTGTTTTGAAGAAGAATAGAGACCTGATCCCTCGGGACTGACACTCTTGCCTAAGGAAGTCTTATCAGTGCTATGGAGGTATCTAACTCCACCCCTATGAATAAGATATACTGTGAGGGCAACAAGGTAGATTTTTCGAAGTTCACTGTTATTCCTAAGCTGGAACAGAGATTGATTGTATAGTCCCTGGCTTGTACTAGGTGATGCTTGGTGGTGGCGGTAAGGAGCCAGTCGTCCAGATATGGAAACACCCGGAATCCACTTTGTCTCAGGTGAGATGCCACTACTGCCATGCACTTGGTGAACACCCTGGGGGCTGAGGTGAGGCCAAAGGGCAGAGCTCAAAACTAAAAATGACTGGCTCCCAGCCAGAAGTGCAGGTGATCTCTGGATGGCCTGGCCATTTTTATGTGATAGTACGCATCCTTGAGATCTACAGAACACATCCAATCATTCGTTTGAAGAAACGGAAGAATCGATTGCAGCGTGACCATCCGGAATTTTTCCTTCTTCACGAAGGTGTTGAGTCTGCTGAGGTCCAGTATTGGCCTCCAGTCCCCTGTTTTCTTTGGAACTAAAAAGAACCTTGAGTAAGTTCCGGATCCTATTTGGTCCGCCGGGACTGGCTGGATGACTCTTTTTTCTAACAGCCTTTGTATTTCTATGGCTGCCTGATCCCGCAGAGTGGGTGGAACATCTGGGAATCTTTTTTGGGTGGGTGGATTGCTCAGAAAGGGGATATTGTATCCTCTGGTTATTATGCTTTTTACCCAGGAATCTGAAGTGAGATTTAGCCAGGCCTCCAGGTATAAAGCCAAGCGACCCCCGACTGCCTCCAGAGCAGGACAGCCGGGCCTCCACTCAGGAGTGCTGAAAAGACTTCCCAGGGATGATATCCCTGTCGCCCTGGTTTTGTGGACACCCTCTGCCGCCTGGGTGGCGTCTTCCATTTCTTCCCCCTCCTCTGCCTCTGGGGGAGGTATCACTAGGTGCAGACTGGAAAGCTCCCTGAGTCTTCCGGAACCACATTTTTCCACCTCTTTGCCCTTTGGGGTATGGTCAAGAGGGGGCGGAAAAATGGACCCCTACAGTGGACAGGGTCTTTCCTTCTTGCTCACACCTAGTGAGTGTCTCCTTCACTTTGGGCCCAAACAAGGAGGCACCATCAAAGGGGGCATTAGCAAAGGAAGACTTAAAGGCTTCCGCAAAGGAGCACAGGCGCATCCAAGATTGTCTCCGCAGAGCAATCGCTGAGGCTGCTGCCCTACTCGAACCCTCGGCCGCATATGAAATGAGCCTATGGATGAGTTAACTATTGAAGTAAGGGTGTTGAGCTGTGCTGTCACCTTGTCTGAGACAGCAGCATCTGTGTTACCCTGGAGAGTATCTCCCAACTCCTTAATGAGATCTCTCTGAAGGCGAGTAAAATGCATAAGGTAGTTCAGCGATCGCATGGCAAAAGTTGCTGAGCTAAAAATGCACTTCCCATACCTGTCCATAGCCCTAGAATCCTTGTTAGGAGGATGGACATTCTTGGTAGCTGCCGCCACCACCATAGCATTGACTGGGACTTCCTTGGTAAGGTAAGCTTTATCTTGGGGGGCAGTAATATATTTATTTGGTCTCCATGGGACTGGTTCCATGGTATCAGGAGCCTCCCACACCCTTCGAGCTATTAAATCCATTAACTCGTTGAAGGGCAGAGTCACCCAGGAAGTGGAAGGTTGAGCCCCAAAGGCCTTAAGCAACACTGACTCGTCCTCAGTGGGGGCAAGTGACTGCCAGCCACCCCTCTGTTTTAGAATTTCTAGGATGTCCGCAAATGAGACATCCTCGGGGGAGGACCGTGGGGACCCCTCTGACTCATCCAGGTCAGTGTCCGATGTCAGTGATTCCTGTGGGGAATCAATGTGCCTCCTCTTGCAAAATTTCTTCCTCGGGACTTCATCAGAGGTGGCATCTGGTGAAGCTTCCGAGGAACAGGGTACACCCTCTGGGGCTGGCTGAGTCATTGGGTCTCTACGCTTGGTGGGGATTGAAGGTGCAGAAACAGAACTCGGTCCCTTCGGGGAAGGAGAAGAGGTATCTGATGATGTGAGTGTCTGACCAGACAAAACCTTCCTCATGGCGTCGAAGGCACTGGAGCCCCGGGCCGAGGACTCCACTGGAGCCAAAGAACACGGTAGCTTCCCGGGTACTGGAACCACGGGCACCGACCCAGAAGATGGAGCCGAACTAATATGCGCCGAGGCCCCGAGGGGGATACTCGGTACCAAAAGCTCAGTTTGACTCTCCACCCTGGAACCCAGGAGAGAACATCGGCTCCGAGACCCCTCGACGGGCTCCGAGGGTGTCGAGGTTAGTGGTGCCGAGGATGGCTTCGGCTTTGGGGGATCCGCAATTATCAGCTCCTCGACTCCTGGCTCTGATGACTCAATGGGTCTCAAAGGATGATCTATAGATGTGATGGGGAGGGCTTCAAGTTTCGAAACCAACTGGGATGAAACAGCAATAAGTCTGGATAGAGCCGTGTTCTCCATAAGCTTCTGCACCACTCGATCCACATTGGTGTCTGACATCACCCTGGAAGAACGGGTTGAAGCGGCCAAAGAGGTCACCGAGCGAAGGATTGAAGACGGAAGTACCTCTGACACTGGTTCCAAGACCTGGACCTCGAATCGAGACAACCGTTCCATGCTCGGTTCCAAGGTCTGTGGAGCTGGTGACCGAATCTTAGCCGAGGTACTCTGAGTCAAAGACTTGGGCTCTGATACCTTCGAAGACTTCGACCCCTTCGAAGACTTAGATGCCCGGTCTGCCTTATCTAAGGTCTCTTGAAATTCGGGCTTTAGAAGGCCCCTCTCGATGAGCTTCCTGCGCCTCTCCATCATGACCCTTCCACTAAAGGAGTGACAGATGGAACAATCCTCCTGAAGATGGAGAGGGCCAAGACAGTAGACGCAGGAGGTATGATTGTCCATAATGTACATTTTCTGACCACATTGACAGCGCTTAAAACCTGATTTGGCTTTCTCTGACATGTTTAAAGCTAAGCACTAAGAAAGTATAAATGTATCTATTATAGAAAAAACAGCACCACAAAACACACTAAACTGTAGGAGTAAATACAAGACAGCAAACACCCTGAGTAAATATATATATATATATATATATATATATATATATATATATATATATATATATATATATATATATAGAAAATATATATAAATCTAAGAAAAAATTCTGCCAGAGCCCTGACAGAAATAAATGGCCTAAAGCCTAAGAGCAGTCGCTCCTACAACTAAGACTAAATATCAAGGAAGAAATATATATAAACACACACACACACACACACACACACACAAACACACTATCTAATCTCTACTAAACTTTTACAGTTAACTATTAAGTCAATATTAATGTTTTTAGAAGTAATAACAAAAGTTTTACTGGCCCGAGCTTTCTCTCGACGCGACCTGTTGCAGCGGCAAACTAGATCTGAGGGATAGCAGCAGGGGATCATGGGATAGGGACTGTGCCTCGAGTTTCTCTTAGATACAGAGCTTGCGATGTGGCCGACTCGGAGCCGAGGGTCGGCTCCAAACCCGTGCGTAAGAACAAACGGCGAGATCGAACAATTTCACATTAAATAATAAAAACAGCTTCCTAAAAATAATTGCTCATAAATAGCGCAGTAAATGCAATCATTGAACCAATCAAATAAAAACATATGACAATTCAATCAAATATAAAAATATAAAAAAATAAACGAATAGTAAAGAATGAATCATAACTTAGCTGATTTTATCCCAAGTACTGGTACAATAGAGATTAAATCATTTACGCCTGGTTTATTATTGACTTTAAAGGAAAGTTGCCATTATAACTTCCTACACTCTAACCTATTTTTCCACTGACTCCCTCTGTGGTTTTTTGAGACCTGTTCAAGAATGAAGAATATAAATCAACCATCCGTGCTCATCTCAATATGATGTTCATCATGTTACACTGCTGCAGTCATTACACTTGGGTTATCCTGCCGTCAGGCGGTTCCCCAGTTGGCCTGAGTTCCAAAGTCTTGGTCCGGCGTCGGTTGCTGTCACTTCTTCTCTGACGTCAGTGTGACAGGGGTGTATAAGATGCAGCCGACGTCATTTTCTTCAGTCTTTCTTGCTGCGCGGTGCCCGAAGCAAAAGCAGTTCGCAAGTGCCGTTCGGCCATCTCCTGAGATTTTCATTCCGAATCCAGAACCGAAGTCTTCTACAAAGCTAAGTACCCCATTGGGGAAACTTTTTCTTGCCTCAGACCGATGTCAGTAAAAGTTAATAACTGTATTTCTTGTGGGAAGCAAATACCTCATAAGGATTTCCATTCTTATTGTATCCCATGCCTAGGCCCAGACCACAACGTCCCTGGTTGTCGGTTTTGTGCTAGGTTTAACAAGCGCACTATTAAACATCAGTTTGATTTTGCCTGACATTATTTTGGCAGAAAATTCAATTACACCATGCTGTCAGAACTTCTGATGACCGGAATACATAAAAAGCGCACAGACAAGGACAGGCATCCAAGGCCCAAAACTGACAACGAAGCCTCTTCTAGGCCATGTGGAACTGACAATTTAAGGCCCTCATTGCTAAAGTTGTGGATGTATATACTTTCTTCCCGCATCTGTCTACTGCTCTAGAATCTCTATCAGAGGGGACTGGATTCTATTAAACGTCAGTTTGATTTTGCCTGACATTATTTTGGCAGAAAATTCAATTACACCATGCTGTCGGAACTTCTGACGACCGGAATACATAAAAAGCGCACAGACAAGGACAGGCATCCAAGCCTTCGCAGCCCCTGACGAACGCTTCTTTAGAACCACAGGCCGCCTTTGACTCCCATGTGGAGATGACTGGGCCTTTGGATGCACAAGATTTTCAGCCTACCGAAACTAACCCTTCAGAGGGATCCGGAGTAGCTGAACAGCCCGTAGCTTCAGAGGGTGTTTTCAGACCTACTCAGTTAAGTATTACATCTTCTGCTAAGCCTAAACCTCCTTTAAAAACAAAGAAACAAATGCAGCATTCCCCAGGATAGGCCTCCATGCCTAAGAAACAAATGCTCAAAATGGCCGAAGACCTAATCACTCTGATCAGGGGGTCCCATCCCCCTCCTGATAAAAGGCCTAGACAGGATGCAGACTATGACTCATCCGACCAGGTATCCATCTCTTCAGATTCATCCTCAGACCTAGGATACTCTTTATCCCCTTATGAGGATTCTGATGTTGAGGAATCAATTCCATCAGCCTCTCCGCCTGAGGACTACTCCTTTGGGGAAACCTTACATACCATGAGGGAGCATTTCCATTGGGAGGGCCAGGATTACTCAGAATCCAAGAAAAGGCTCAGAGACCTCCTCTCATTACCTCAACACAGACCCCTTGCTATTCTGCCAGTGTTAGATATTGTATATGATGTGTACACTGAATCCAGCTTAAATCCTGATTCTTTACCTCCAGCCCCAGCTAAGCCTGACAGATACTACAGAGTCCCTGACTCTCACAAATTTCTTTATAAAATCCCTCTTGCTGACCCTGAAACTATTTCTCAGGGCCCCAAAGGAGTTAAGGCCTCATTAGCAAAGAATCCAGTCCCCTCTGATAGAGATTCCAGAGCAGTAGACAGATGCGGGAAGAAAGTATATACATCCACAACTTTAGCAATGAAGGCCTTAAATTGTCAGTTTCACATGCTAAAATATTAGCAATATTTGATGTCTCAGTTGAAACAAAAAATGCTTCCAGACTCAGATCCTCCTAATTTTAAGGAAATGCAGGATTTATTGCATGTAGCTGAACAAGTGGGAAAACATACTTTGCAATGTGGTTTGATTCTTTAGAGGCCTCCTGTAGAGCAGCAGTTAGAGGTTCTGTCATTAGAAGACATGCTTGGTTAAAAGAACATATGTTACCAGATCATGTTAAAGCAAAACTATTGGATGCACCTTTGCAGCAGGATGTGTTATTTGGAGTCAAGGCAGAAGAGGTATTAAAGAAAATGGAGGATAAGGCAAAATCTATGCAAATGGTGAAGGATTTCTTACAGGTTCAGCCTCCTCGATTTAGCAGAAATTGGCCAACAAAGAATTGGTCCTTTCCAGTTACAGACAGACCTTAAAGGGGCAGATACAGATGTCCAAGAGGTAGAAGTCAACCACAAGGTCCTTACAGGCCTCGACAATGGAGTGCATCAGCCCAGAAAGAAGGGGAAGACAGGCCCCAACCATATAAAAAAAACAGCCCCAATGACTTCCCACTACAGTTGCCAAACAGTTTTCTCTTGGCAGCCCCCTTGGGAGGAAAACTGGCACTTTTCTATCACAACTGGCATATGATCACCAAAGACAAATGGGTTCTCAACATTGTATCTCAAGGTTACAAGTTCCCCTTTCACACTCTGCCAAGGTTTAAAGGAATGCCAAATCTGCCACCAAATCAATGGGCAGAGGCTCAAAAACAAATTACAAAACTCATGGACATGAGAGCTATTCAAAAGGTACCACCACAGGAGCAAGGACAAGGATTTTACTCAAGACTCTTTCTGGTTCCCAGAAAGGACAACGCTGGGAGGCCCATTCTGGATCTTTCTTCTCTAAACACTTACCTGGATGTTCCAAAATTCAAAATGTTGACACTACAGCAGCTTCTTCCCATGCTGGGCAAGAAAGCTTGGCTCGTAACCTTGGACCTCAAGGAGGCATACCTGCATGTCCCTATCAGACAAAACTGCAGAAGATACCTCAGATTCATAGCTGGTTCAATGCACTACCAATTCTCTGCACTGCCCTTTGGCTTATCTACTGCACCCAGGGTCTTCACAAAGTGCCTGGCACCAGTAATTGCATTTTGCAGACAGAAAGGAATTCAAATTTATCCATACCTGAACGACTGCCTGATTCAAGCAGAGAGCAAGGACATTCTTCTGCAGCATCTGGCGTTTGTAAAAAAGTTATTAAGTTGCCTAGGGTACACAGTAAATGAAAAGAAATCAAAACTAGTGCCCTCACAAGAGATAATATTCCTGGGTGCCAGCTTGAATACAATGGCGCAGATGGCTTATCTCATGCCAGACAAGCAAGGACAACTGACTCAATATTTTCAATTGATGACAACAAGAACCCAATTCCCTGCAAGAAAAATTCTGCAGGCCTTGGGTTACATAGCATCTTGCATACTACTAATTCCATATGCCAGACTGCATATGAGGAAACTACAATGGTACCTAAAGAGTGTCTGGTCTTAACACTGTCAAAGTTTGGAAACAGTAATACCACTAATTCCTTGCCTTCAACCGGAGTTTCGATGGTGGGCTCAAGCTTGTCACCTCAACAAGGGACAGCCTTTCACTCAACCCACAGACAGGCAAACACTGACAACAGATGCATCAGATTACGCCTGGGGAGCACACATGGCAGGAAAATGTATTCAGGGCAAGTGGTCTGCAGAACAAAGGCATCTTCACATCAACCAAAAAGAGATGCTAGCTGTACAAAATGCCCTTATAGCTTTCAAGGACCTTCTGCATCCAGGACAACTACTACTAAAGACAGACAACACCACAGTTATGTGGAACATAAACAAGCAAGGGGGCACTCACTCTTATCCCCTCTACAGACAAGCCATGACCTTGTGGAATACAGCACTAACCTATCAAGTTCATCTGCAAGCACAATTCCTGCCAGGAGAGAAAAACACACTTAAGCAGAAACATCATGGATCCCCATGAATGGGAATTGAATCCACAAATATTCAGAATGATAACACAAAAATGGTGGAGCCCAGACATAGATATGTTTGCATCCCCAATGAACTGCCAGCTACAGAAATTCTGCACAAGGACTTACCATCCACAAGCATGGAAAGTGGATGCCCTCTCATTCAGCTGGAAAAACCTACAAGTATATGCATTCCCACCACTACCTCTACTTCCAAAGCTACTCGTAAAAGCCAGGCAAGAAGAGCCAAAGATGATCCTGATTGCCCCAGACTGTCCACGCCAGCACTGGTACCCAATCTTAAAGAACTTAGCACAAGGACCACCCTGGACTTTGCCTCAAATCCCACATCTTCTGACTCAGCACAACAATCAGATACTTTACAGCCAGCTAAAAACTTTAAACCTGGCTGCATGGAATATTCCTTATCAAGCAAGCAATGCATCTCTCCAAAGCTGTTATGGATGTCATTCTGGAGGACAGAAGGCCTAGTACCAGGAAAGCCTATTCGGATAAATGGCAGAGATTCTGTGCCTGGAACCAGGCTCACAGCCTTGACCCTCTTGTCCCAAATATTCCTCAGCTGTTACAATATTTAACTGAGATGCTGGACAAAGGCCTCTCCTTTTCATCCATCAAGATCCACACCTCTGCCATCTCTGCTCATTACAACATGGATCCACCAATTTTCTCTAATCCCTTGGTAAAACAGTACCTCAGAGGGGCTAAAAACATAAGTAGAGCACCTACTCCAACTTGGGACCTCAACTTCGTGTTGGAAAAATTAACTTTACCTCCTTTTGAGCCAGCTAACACAGCAGATTTAAAATATATCTCTTGGAAAACTGCTCTGCTCCTGGCAATAACATCAGCACGAAGAATTTCAGAATTACAGGCACTAATGGCAGTGCAACCTTTCATCATTTTCCACCAAGACAGGGTGTCTTTAAGAACAAACCCTACTTTTATGCCAAAGGTGGTATCAAGTGTGGCTCTAAACCAAACTATTCACTTGCCAACTTTTTATCCAAATCCACAGAATAAAGGGGAGAGACTACTGCATTCTTTGGACATACACAGGCAGTTACACTTTTACTTGGACAAAACCAAAGCTTTCAGAAAAACTGAGCAATTATTGGTAGCATATACTGCAGGAGCACAGGGAAAAGCCATTTCAAAACAAACTATTTCAAAATGGATAGGACACTGTATATGTTTCTGCTATATACACTATGGGAAACCTGTACCTAACAGCATTAGATCTCACTCCACCAGGGCAACAGCCACTTCAACTGCCTACCTCAGAGGAGTACCTACCAAGGACATTTTGGAAGCAGCAACTTGGAGTTCTGTACATACCTTCACCAAGCATTACCATCTGCCTCTGTATTCTAAATCCAGAGGTGGCTTTGCCACTGCAGTGCTGCAAGGCCTTATAGCCACCCCTAATGCCTTATAGAACCAGCCACCCTACCTCAGCTTTGGGATTCTACCCAAGTGTAATGACTGCAGCAGTGTAACACGATGAACATAGTACAGTTTTGTACCTACCATAAATGTAGATGTTCAAGTGTATACACTGCTGCAGTCCAGGTTACCCTCCCTCCTTCCACTCTTACTTGCTGGTACGTACCTATGTCTTCTACCCTTTACTACCTATGGGGAGTATTTGCTGGTAACTGAAAGTTGTTGATTGCTTTTCTTATGTATGTTTTATTGGCAATTTGAATTGCCTACCTTTTTGGGGGCACCTGACATCTGGGGCAAGAAAAACTGAAGAAAATGGCGTCGGCTGCATCTTATATACCCCTGTCGCACTGATGTCAGGGAAGAAGTGACAGCAACCGACGCCGGACCAAGACTTTGGAACTCAGGCCAACTGGGGAACCGCCTGACGGCAGGATAACCCAAGTGTAATGACTGCAGCAGTGTATAAACTCGAACATCTACATTTCTGGTAGGTACAAAACTGTACTTTTAGCTGAGGCATTAGTATGTAACTTTTTTGATATGTTGTACAAATGTTCATATATACATTTCCTTAATGTCTTCTCAGTCTTACCAACATAAAATGAGTCACAGGTATGACATATCACTCTATATACCTCTCCACTACTCAAACAATTGTAGTCGTAGCATGCACATAAAAACCTATTTCTGGATTCCAACCAGATATCATCAGTGTTGGCAATATATGAACAGTGTTTGCAAGCACCACACTTAAAAGTACCATTCTGGTGATGGGATTCCCCATCTTTCCTACTAGCATTACTTTCATATATATCTTTCAAATTTCTTCCATTTACATAAGTAAATAGAAGAGTTTCTAAAAAGACATTCAATGTTATGGGTACCTGTTTAAACATATTCCAATATTTCACAAAGTGTCTCTTATAAATTTAGTGTCCTGCTTATACTTTAAACAGAGTGACTTAAACATATTATTATCCAAAATCTCAATATTTTCAACATTTTACTTGGCACCCTTTTGGTGATGTACACCTACATCTAAAATGGGGACAAATCTATTTCTCCAATTAGATAAAACTTCAACACTAATCTCATCTAGTAGAGAATCTGCATAACCTCTTTGGTGGAATGCGTTTTTAATATATCCACACTCATCCGCAAAATCTTTATACTGTGAGGTCATCCAAGCTGCTCAGATAAACTGACCTTTTATAATATTTGTCTTCTGATGTATAGGATGTTAGTGGTTACAGTGCAAATAAGAATAGGAATAGGTAGGTTTCCAGTATATTTTGTATTTAAAAAAGTTTTGCTCACTATATATATATATATATATATATATATATATATATATATATATGTGTGTGTGTGTGTGTGTGTGTGTGTGTGTGTGTGTGTAGCCAAATAATGTAATAGTTCATCTTGTATTTAGTATGTGAATTTAAAGAAGGTAGTTGTTTGTTCCATATACCCAATAAATTCCAACAGTTCATCTTTGTTCACAACCCATAACATACAAATATCATCCAAGAGTCTAGTGTATACATGGCATAAATTAAAAATTGTGAATTTCAATTAAATTTTCATTCCCATGTATAGCTGCCCCCATTGTAACCCCATTGCTTTGTTTGAAAATTTCATCTTCAAAATAAACAAAATAATTTTTTTAAAAACTGCCTCCATGAAATCATATAAATTTTTGATGTCGCTCTGAACCAAAAAAATCACAGTGAATTAAGGCTTCTTCAAACCATAAAAGTCCCTGGGTATGTGAGATTGTGGTAAATAAATCAACCACAACAATCATAAGAAATAATACATCGTCCCTATATGGGAAATTATTTAATCTACCCAAAAAGTCCCAAGAGTCCTTGAGGATATGGGTGTTCTGTTTAAATTTCTTCCATAAATATTTCCATCTGTTGTTCTTTCTTGCTTTCATCTCTCTGCTTTATACAAATTTTCATAATTTTTTTAAAATAGCTCTCATACTTCTATAGGATCTCTGGTTAGTTTTCTTGCTTATAGGCTTCCTAAGTTTGGCAACAACCCTTTCGAATTTCTGTTGCCTAAGTCATTGTACTAAAAGTTTTTGTGCTTTGGAGTTATCAAAAACAGTTGCTTTAACACTTTTACTAAACCAATGTATATTATCCAGATACTGCCTTATGTTCTCTTTAGTACTCTGCATTTGTACCTCTTCTTGTTCTGTGAGATTCCACTTACTCTACAATACTTTAGTCTTTGCCAGCCCCTCTGAGTAATTCTTGTTACTTTGTAACTATATATTTTTCTCTTTTACTTGTACCCTGTTTTTAAACTTCATACTCATTTTATCCCATTCATAAGCTAGAACTTCTGAAGATATTTTTTTATCTTCCCTAATAACACTTGAATAATTTCCACTGTCATTCCTTAAATTCCTCTTTTAGCAGGTAAGTGAGAAAGTGCCAGTGTCTCATTTTTACTTCATTACCATGTATTTTTTCTTGTATGTTGAAGCTTTCAAATAAATGCAAATGTTCCTGCAAAATATAATTTCTATTTAGTCTAGTCCAGTTTTTGCACCTTGCAGAGTAATAAGTGAATTCAGTCTGAATTCCTAATAATGAATTAATATATTCCATACCAAATATTTTCATAAATTTAATCAGAAATCTACCCTCTTTTTTTATATTTTCCCTTCTATGTCCCAAATACGTCCTCACTATTGCAAATCAATTAAGTAATATTTCCTGCTGAAAGCTGATTATTTCACCCAAAAATTTCTAAAGCGCCATAATAGTGGTTTTTGGTGGAATATAAATACATGCCAGCTTAATACTTCTCCCTTGCCAATAGCCCACAAATCTACAGGTCTATATTATTTCATCGAAGGTTCAAATCCACAAACCTCCGTTCATCAAACAAAACACACACAATATTCACTTCAGTTAATGTTCACATCAACTGCAGAGTCCTACAGCACCAGAGAGAGAATTGAGAGACTGTGGAGTGTTTAAGTACCGTTTTTCTGCTTTTTTCTTGCTGTTTATTGTTAATTCTGCCTAAAAGTTTGGTTTCTGGTGTTTACTGATACTCTAGAAGATCATTTTCAACTGTATTTGTACTTATTTACTGCCTGCACTTTAAAAAAAGTTGTTTTTGTCTTATATTGCATTATTTAATTGTATTTGGCTTCACACTCAAGTGCGATAGCCGGTTCTATACTTTAAAAGTGTTTTTTCTGTTGTATCTGTTCTATTTTTGGAAAAACAAAAAAAATAAATAAATAAATCTTCCTATTTCCTGCCTTTCTAAGCTAGAAAAGTCTGGTTTTCAGATATTTGCTGGTACCCGGACTGTGTTTAAGCTTCTGTGTTGCCCATACCTTACTTGGATAGAAGGAAGGTACTCTGTTCACTAGTGAGAGTGGGGAGCTTTGAACAGCCTACCTGTCCTTGGAGGAGTGGTTTCAGCCCAGAAATTGTAGTTTTATTGGCCATTTTGGGCTAATTTCTATCTCTTTTATCTTTCTGATATAAAAAAACTCATTTGCACGGTTTTGAGCATAATGCAGCGGTGGTTGGCTAGGGTTAAACTATCCCCAGCTCCACAGAGTCTGCTCTTCAGTTTTTCCTTTAGTACCAGCCAGTTCTTTCAGTTTTAGTACTCAAATCAGCGCTTTCAGACCCGCACTTGCTCAAAAAGTGACAGAAGCACTAATAAACTACAGTAATCGATCCTCCACATTTGTTGTTGGAACAGTCAAACTACTCTCTCCCAACAGCTTAACAAGAAAAAGTTACTCAACATATTCAGACAAACTAGAAAAAGTTACTCAACTCATACAGGCATATCTAAAGGCCAGTTCCCAGTGTATTCTCCTGTCCACCTGATGAATCTGGGCATCCTGAGGCAATGTCACAACTGCCTTATGTACACAGACAACCCTCTCCTCCTACCACATGACACCAAGATCTGTGAGAGATGCACTTACACAGCCAAACTTGCAGCAAAGCTTTCTCCAGTCACAACTGGAATAGACAGTCAAGAGGAGAAGAAATCAACCTGCAATACTACACACAGACCCACCACACCTGCAACTGCAAATCCTACACATAGATACACAAAGACATACTGGGAGGCTCTAAATAAAAATCTGTGGAAACAACAGAGACCTCCAAAGCAGACAAACAAGCAATCTCCATCCACAAACACACCGCAACCGACACATAATCACCAAAACCAGTGTGCCACACAACCACAGCCCGTAAGGTATAACATCAGACCTAACACACTTGTAATAGGGGACTCCATAGTCAGGCACACTGATGTCCCACTCACCAGGCTGGACAAAGAGAAGGTTACTGTCAGCTGCCTGTCAGGTGCCAGAATCCACCACATCATGCAGGCACTCAGGTCACTCCATAACAAGTAAAAATATGATTCTGTCATTGTTCATGTTGGTGTGAATGACCTGAGATGTACCTCCCTGGACCACATGAAAAGAGACATGGAAGAGCTCTCTGATCATGTAACCAAGGCAGGTATGACCCTGACCCTGAGTAGCATCTTACTGTCACCAAGAATGATACCTCAGTACAAGGAAAAAAATGATAAATTTCAACAATTGGCTAAGCTTATGGTGTCAGTCAAAGGGGATCCAGTATCTGTCTGCCTGGGATGACATGCTCAACAAGCCACGATGCTTCGCCAGAGATGGCTTGCACCTGTCACACCTGGGATTCAGGATACTGGCAAGGCTCTTGCTACCCCCATAGTGCCTTTTTTAGGCAAGGCTCAAAAGACAAACCCACCACCGTAATAAGTTCTAGTCACAAAAAACTGAGGGTAATGCTGCTCAACGCCAGGAGTTTAAACCTCAAAATGCACTCCCTCGAGGCTCTTCTCAAAATGGAGAACATCGATATTTGTGCAGTAACTGAGACCTGGCTCAAGGCTCAAGAAAGCACCCCAGCAATTCCAGGCTACAACTCATACCACACATTTCGGCCACAAAACCAGGACCGAAACACTAAGGGAGGTGGCGTATCCATATTCATCAAGGATAACCACACCTCCAGACTAGCTGCAAAGTACAATGCCTCAGAGATCATCCAAGTGCAACTGACAATGGGCAAAACTGCAATCCAGATTGTAGCTTGCTACAAACCACCATCCCTACCCCAAGCCCCCCACTCCTTGTTCCTCGATGTACTGGAAAACATGAGAGTCCTACCAAACATCCTAATACTGGGTGACTTCAATTACCCAAACATCAGCTGGGAAAACTACTCAAGCACAAATACCTTTGCCCAATGCTTCCTGGAATATATTAACTCAAATACCCTGGGCCAGTTTATCAACACCCCCACAAGGGGCAACAATATACTGGACCTGGTCATCACCAACATGGGGGACAAGTGCTCCATACCTGAAGTAAATTCCTCATTGATTAGATCAGACCATAAACACATCACCCTCGATATCCACATACCCCCCCCCCCAAGGAAACCACAGTGAAAAACTTCTCCAAAGCAAACTACTTAAGACAGAGGTGGCAAAAAGTTTGAAACCTCTGACTTTATGCTACTTAAGACAGAGGTGGCAAACTTAGTTACTCCCATGCAGAATGACAACTTGATTGAATCTGCTGTAGCCTACATAGAAGCACTCCACAAGCATTTGCATGAGTGCATGGACTGTGCTATCCAAAACAAAAACAAGACCCATTCCTCTAAAAAAAGTAAACCAGTCTGGTGGACCCCAGCCATAAACAAGCTCTATAATAGAAGGAAGAAATTATTACAAAAAAAGAGTAAAAACCCAGGAAGGGAAGAGCTCCCTGACCAGCCTCAGCAAAAAGCTAAGATTCCTTATTAAATCCTTAAAGGTGAGCTTTGAAAGAAAAATTGCAACGGACACCAAGGACAACCACAAAGCATTTTTTAGCTATGTCAAGAACCTAAATGGCAACTCTCAGATCTGCTCTGAGCTATAACATAATGGTTCAAAATTCATGGAACCAACTGATATCTCCAATATACTGGCAGATAGGTTCAGTGCAAACTTTAGCCCTCCCTCACCTCCTAAAGGGCCCATATCTATACCAGAAGATTGCACTGCCCCCATAATCTCAGACACCCAGGTGAGAATGGCACTTTCTAAAGCAAAAGACACAGCATTCATGGGACCAGACAGCATCCCAGGCTGTGTGTTACATAAACTCCAAAACTAACTAATCCCTCACCTAAGTGCCATGTTCAACTACAGTCTAGCCTCAGGCTATGTGCCCATGGAGTGGCGCACAGCAATCATCATCCCACTTCACAAGGGAGGAGCCACCACTGACCCCAGGAACTATCGTCCCATCAGCCTGACGAGCCTCGTCTGCAACGCCATGGAGTGCATCATCATGGAACTCATAGACAACAACTTTGGGAACCTACAGACCCTGGACCCTACTCAGTTTGGTTTCCTAAAGGGCAGGCCATGTCTTCTAAACCTGGTTGACTTCATAGAGACAGTCACTGAAGTAATTGATAATGGAAAGGTGGTCCACACGGCATACCTTGACCTTGCAAAAGCATTTGATACAATTCCCCACTAACCTAAATATAAACCCCTACATTACAAGATAAGTTGCAAACTGGCTCACTGACAGAACCCATACAGTGAAAATAGGAAACGCTACGTCTGACTCCAAACTGGTGACAAGTGGAGTACCCCAGGGCTCAGTCTTGGGACCTCTCCTGTTTGATATTTACTTCTCTGAGGTACAAGCAAACACGGGGACTATGGCTAACAAAGTTCACAGACAACTGCAGACTGGGTGCCATAATCAAGACTCCTACTGATGTAGATATCCTTCAAAAGGGTCTCAATGAAACAGATACATGGTGCCAAAAACATGGCCTCAAGCTAAATGCCAAAAAGTGCATTGTCATCCCCTTCAGGAAAAACCAAGTACCTATGAATTACCACATAGGTGGCAGCTCACTTAACACAGAGTGTGAGATAAGAGACCTAGGGACCCAGGTAGACAGTAACCTTTCCTTCGATAACCACATCGCTAAGGTGGTTAGAAAATCCTTCTACATGGCTTACCTTATCACAAAGGGGTTTGCATCTAGAAAAAAGGAAGTTATTGCCCCCCTCTACTCATCACTCATTTGACCCATTATTGAGTACAATGCCACATTTGGGATGTACCTTACTAGACATTTGCAACAACTGGAGAGGCCTCAAAAATACCTCACCAAAAGGATAACAGGTCTAAAACAGATGCCCTATTCCACCAGACTAAAAAAAGTACAATTGTACTCTGTTGCATACCGGCTACTCAGAGGTGATCTCTGCCTGACATACAAGGCTATATCCAACCCCAAATTGCTGGAAATTCTTCACCTAAGGAAAACTCAGTCTACCCAATCTACACACTCTAGGGACCTTAACCTGACCTCTACAATAAACAGGACTTATGGGAGGGTCAAATTCATGTCCCAGAGACTCCCCCTGCTCTGGAATAAGGTCTCCATATATGTGAGACAGAGCTCCTCATTAGCACTCTTCAAGAAGAATCTTGATGAGTGGATGGGGAACAGGAAATTCACCCCGGGAATCACTTCTGTGGCCCTGCTCGACAGAGGCGCAGGTAACTAAATCACATGGGAGGCTCAAGCCAAAACATTTTGGCTAAGCTTAATCATGCCCTAGGGCCAATAGCCTAGTACCTACCTATGAACCTATGAACAAAAGATTTAAACAGGGAAATTAATTAGTTGGCCAACATCATGAAATTTGCCCTTTTCTCCACTATAGTGCAATCTCAGAGTTAATATATAGTGTTAGGGGTGTGGGGGCACAGTCCCCCACTTTGGTGGTCCTGACATAATGTGATGCATGTTACAATCACAATGTTGGCCAACTAATTCCTTTCCCTATTTAAATCATTAATTGAGGTGAACGTTCCAATGTGTTTTGTTTGATGAACCGAGGTTCTTAGAGTTTAACTTTCGATGAAACAATATAGACTCCAAATCTACCGCTCCTGTCTTTTTTTCCCTCTCCTACCACTATTGGAGCCCCTCTAGCAATTAGTAGAATTACTCATCTTCTTCTCTGTCCCTGATATTCTGCTGAATATCTGTACTGAAATCCTTTCTTTGTCAAATTCACATGCTCATTTCTTTCCAAATGTATCTCCTGAAGCATTGCTATTTTTCCTCTGCATTTCTTAATATAATCTGATACTCTGTCCTTTTTGTCTATACCTGTAAGGCAATTTACATTCGAAGATAATATGGATAGCATCATCAATGTGATAAAAAGCTATTGTTCCACCTATTATACATGACTGTGTTTGAATGTGTATTTCCATCTTTTGCATTACATACACACACTAATGATTGGCAGGCTGATTTTTTTATATAATTGTTTCTTCTCATATCCCTTTGAATCCATGCCACATTTTTCAAGACTTTTTTTTTTTAATGAAAACCCTCAAACAAAAAAAAACGAAATACATTTTCAGAATAACCCCACCCCTTACTAACCTAGAACAAACAAACAAAACTATGTACATCTTCAAAAAATGTTAAAATGGGAATAATTGCCCCCAAATTGGTAGCTGCATCTGTAGGCATTACCTAACCTAAAGTTACGATTATCCATGCTAAAGTTCATGCTACAGTCAGTGTTCCCACTTACAATTGTTGCCTGTTCTTTTCTTATCTCTATTCTCATCTCAGATGTGAAAAACAGCTTGTATGATTTCAGAAAACATTAATTGTTTGCCCTAAGAAAAGGTGCATTGGCTAACTTTAAATAAAACTAAATCATATCAAATGCATTAATATATTAAGGATGCTAGAGAGGTTGCTATCTCTCTTTACTTCTAATAATTTCAGACTTTATGTTTTCACTGAACTGTAGTCATTGTGCATTTACACTTTGCGTTTCTTTCAGCAAAGAATGCTCAGAACATGATTAATTGTTTGCACTTGCAGACACCTCATTTCCATGTAAAAGTAGTCAGCAATGAATCTTTCTAAATTTCACTCTGAACAGAATGTACAAATAATTGCCTTTAGCTGCAGACTTCTTGATTCCTACTGAATGTTTGCTAATGAAAAAAAGCAAGCTGATATATTTGCAGATGCAAGAAATGCAGCATTTTTCATGGCTTTCATATGTCATAGTTTTCAAGCCTACCTCCTTACAAAAAAACACTTTTTTATAGCTTAAGCCAAGGCATTAATCTAGACTTTCACTCTTGTAAAACTAAGAGAAAATATATTCATTTTTTGAATAGTGTAATATAATCAGTGCACTGTTATTCCCCTCCCACATCCAGCAGCTCAAAATCACAACATATTAACATTAAACTTGTTTTTGCCCACCCTTTCTTCTCTTATTATACTGTAAGCTAAAAAAATACTTCTTTACTTTAATATCTTTAACACATACAACAATCATTAAAGACTCCCCAACATTTAAAATACCCCTGACTACACACAACATAAAACTTCTTTATTATGTATAACATGCAGGTTATATCATGAAATGTTTTACACAAATACTAATAAGAACAAAAAGTGTTTCATTTACAGTTACTTTGCCTACTTTTAGTGTACTTCTAAACATTAACAACATATAGTGGGTAAGTACTTTTCAGTCCACCCACAAGTTTAACAAAGTCAATGAAAGTCCAGTCTTTTTCAACCAATTTTTCTTGCAATGCCATATTTCAAATGTAATTGATTCATTATAGTCTCCTTTTTATTCACTAGCTTTCATAGTTCCTTTTTTTCTTCCTGTTCATCATCATCTCCCAACACCAGACTGTTGTTCAAATCCAAGGTACTCATTCCTGATTCTTCCAGTCAACTCCTATGCTTTTTTTCTGACTCACAAGCATTTTCCTTTAGAACAATGGACAATCTTTCACTGGCAAAGTGTCTCTATAAATGTTACTGTCAGAAGAAGAGTAGCAAGGTGGCCTTCAGCTGGTTGGCACATATTTTCTTGGCTAACCTTTAGTATTTCCTCCCTAGCTTGTTCTACATCAAAAATGCCTTTTATCCTCCAGGAAAAAAAAATACTCTGAAGACAGCTGGATACAGCAGCTTGAAAGTAATACCTGCCTCTCGATAGTCCCTTATGGCTAGGATAAATTTGCTTCTCTTCTGCCTGGTGTACTGTGAATAATCATTTTCCACAAACACTCTGATGTCTCCAATTTTAATACTTGCCATTTTGCCACAGTTTTGTCAGTATCAATTCTTTTCTCTGGTATGACTGCATCTTTACAAATATAGGTCTTGGCTGCTTTTGCATGCCCAGTTTTGGAGCATACACTTGATATGCCCTTTCAGTTAACAAATTCTGCTGTGGAATATCAGCCATGTTGCTTATTTGTGCTTTCATAAAATTAATGCAGTCTGTTACTTCCTGTTTCTCAGACAGAGCAGAGAATCTCATGTTTTTTTTCTCTGTGTGCTCTGTCGTCTAACTCTGCTACTTTTTGTAATCGCTCTTCTCAAGTAGCTCATATTCAAACAACTTTTTCTTCCTTCCAAACTGTGATTTTTTTGTAATTTTATCAATCCATCTAAACAGATAGCTAAAGATTCTTCTATTTTTTCCAGGTTTTTGTTATTTGAGTTGATATATTCTTTCAGTGTTTTATTGTAGTGTGTGTGTGTGTGTGTGTGTGTGTGTGTGTGTGTGTGTGTGTGTATAATGCCATAGTTAGGGATGGCAGGTTAATTAATTTTCTCAGGATCAAACTGTGTACCTTAGCCACAAGGGACAAGGGCTTGAATCCTCCACAGAGAAGATAGAAATGTCTGCACGTACGGCAGATGCAAGGCCAAACCAAATCAGATCTCCATAAACAAACAGCCAGCACCAAAGTGTAAAAAGCACAGACCACACATAAGTGGATAACTATAACATTTATTTAATGGTCCCAGTCATATATCTAATGGTCCCAAACCGGTTTCGGCATAACCGCCTTCCTCAGTGGGATATACAAACAAATTAATTCCATGAAACCATTTAAATAATGCAGTCCATCCAATGAGATCTCCACCTTCCATGATATGTAATTTTCTGTAACAAAAGTAATTAATTTGGTGAAGTCAACAATACCAATATATTTCTTTCTATAAAGATACTGAAGATTCTATAAAGATACACTCTACAAATGATCATTGAGCCCAGGCATAAAAAGACCCCCCAATTTAATGATCCAATACTTCTCTTTCTTGTTAAGAATCAAATGCCAACCCTGTCTATTGTTCCTGTTACCATGAATTCTATCAATAATCATAAAATAGAATTTGGCAGTATTGTGTGTAGTACAATGTCTATATAATGCATTCGTAAGTCGCTTATTGCGAATATCACTCCTATGCTTTGACATACGGAAAATGACATGAAGTCTGGCCTATATAATAAGCTGAGCAGGTACATGTAGCTAAATATATTACCCAATTGGTTCCACAGTTCCCAAAGAACCTGGTGTCAAAAACCCGGCTTGTGTTCTTAGTAGTAAATTGTTTGGATTTAAATATATACTGACATGAAGAACAATGACCACAGGGAAATGAACCCAGTAATCTGTCCCCAGCAATTGTAATTTGATGGTAAACCGCACCTCTGGTACTAACATATTTAAAAATGGGAAAAGTGTGAACCAAGTGTCTTTCCTCCCCTATATGCAAACAGACAATTAGGACCAAGAATCTGATGCAGTACATCATTGGCCACGAGTATATTCCAATGTTTGCAGATGACATTCCTAATAAGATTAATATTTCACCCAAAAGTAGTTACAAATTTAATGTTTTCAGACTCCACCCTCTGTATTTTATCCTTATATTCCATAAAGGCATCCTATCCAAATTAGAAACCCAGTTACTGGCAGACATAATGTCATGTTCTTTATATCCCCTCACTCTAAATCTATTAATAAGATCCACTTGAGAAGTGTTGTAATCCTCCATTGTGGAACAAATCCTTTTTATACATAAGAACTGATACTTGGGGATGTTGTGGATGGTGTGGCTTGGATGCATACTAGTGGCAAAAAGTAAGTTGTTATATTGGGGATACTTATGAAACACCCGAGTTCTAGGTATCATCTGGGTTTCTGATAACTGTCACATCAAGAAAATTAATCTGGAAAGAATCCGAAATCAGAGTAAACTCAATTCCCCATTTATTATTGTTCAAATACTGAACGAATTCCAATAAGTATTCCCTATCCGCTCGCCACACCAGCCAGCAATCATCCAGATACCTCCTCCAAATATCAAGTTCATTAATATAGATATTATGAGTGGGGTCATATATCAGCTGTTCCTCAAGATAAGCCATGAACAAGTCCACATAAATGGGTGCAAACGAAGCACCCATCGCAGTACCCTGAACTTGCCAAAAACATTCCCCCTGGAAGTTAAACATATTCTTATTGAGTACATGCTCAGTCATACAGACAAGTAACGTATTAAAGCCAACTGGATATAAACTAGCTCGATCCAACCAGGATTGTAAGGCCTGAAGTCCTGCCCAGTAGGGAATGTTAGTATATAAAGCCTTTACATCTAGGGTACATAAAAGTCAGTTTGGTTCCAATTGGGTGTCTGATATTATTTTAAGAAATTGTGTCGTATCTTGTATTCTAGCATGTATCATATTTAACAGGGGCTTCAAATATTGGGTCAAAAAAACAGAAAGCGGTTCTGTTAATGAACCTATACCAGAAACTATTGGTCTACCAGGGGGGGGTTTGTCAGGGATTTATGTATTTTAGGTAAAAGATATAATACCTGTTTCTGTGGACCCGAAACCGTCAGATGTAATCTTACAGAATCCTATAGCATCCAAAATAATCCCTTCTTCAACAGCCTTTTGTAAAAAGGAATCAATTTCCCTTTTAAAATTGGGTATGGGGTCAATAGGCATATTCATGTAATGTCGATTATTATGTGTTCGAAGAAGAGATTCTTCAAGCATATAATATGGACCCCCCTGCCTATGACCATTAACTGAATTTTATACTGGCAATCCTTTTCTTAATTTCTGTTTTCACACTGGGAGACGTGAAGTTAAGCTGTTGATCAGTGGGCAGTCATCTTGAAAGTCCAAATCTGTAACTGATAGTGATGGAATTAGAGCCTTTTTATTTGTCCTTCTCACTTGCTCCGTGGGTTAAGAGACTGTCCCACTGCTGCAGTCTTTAACAGTTACATGAAAATCAACCTTTCTCAGCAATCTTTTCCTGAGCAACTATATATTACCTATTATATTTTCATTAATGTAATACTTTATATATTTGCTTATTGTTTTTATTTTACTTTTATACTGCACTTTGAACAATAAAAGGACTTAAGCATAAACCTACAATGTTTGCTAATGAAACTTCTTAAACATTTCTTCTGGATCCCACTTTTCCTATCAGACAGACATAGACCATCATATTAGTAAAGGTTTATATTCCTCTTATCGGATCTCCAGTCTAATATGAAGCCAAGGCTTTCAGTGCTTCATCAGTTTATCAGTTATTTGCTGAAACGTCTGATATGAGGTACCATGACATAGGCAGCTCCTCTGAGAATGCCACTGTCTATGTTGCTCACTTATGGCCACATCCTCCACATTACCAAACTTCTCCTGAATTACTCTGACTTTTTTTATGCTAGGTCTTTTACCCCTAAGTTGACAATGACTTCAAGTCTACTTCACTTCCGCAGCAACATCCATGCCCTGTCACTCCCATCCATGGAGCAAGGTGTATACCTTAACTCCCTGTCTCATCCCAGCTCTAGTTCTACATGTTTGATCATATAATTCCCTCCAGAAAAGATGTCTCCCCTTCCATCCCGGGGCTGCTGCTCTCCTGCACTGTTCCCCAGTGAAGTTCTCTGACCACTCCTTAGTCTCCAAAAGCAAAGCATCTCTAGTTCATGAGAGGACAGCAACCTAATCAAGTAGAAGTGCAGTTATGTCAGAATGATGAAGGAGCACTCAACGGATTTAACAGAACAGCAGCATATCTGCAGAAGATACAGGGAAGAGGTCTCATGAGAGGTATAAACTAAGCAATTTATTGATGACCCAAAAACGTTTTATACAGAACTGGGAAACAAAGCAAAAAGAATAGAAACACCACTAAAAAGGAAGAAGTAGACTAATATTGAAGAAATATTTATGAAAACTCTGTGGAACATAACAAAGATGCTGAATGGAGAGAAAAATGAAAAGAAACAGTAAGGAGTTCAAATGTACAAAATTTAAAATGGTATGATGTAATGGCCAGAGAAATTGAAACAGAATTAAGAAAAGCTCCTAAATGTAAATCTCCAGGCTCAGATGAGTACCTAATGTCTGGCTAAAAGAATTAACATGTTTGCACAAGATTTAGCCCTGTGTAAGAATTACTTATATGCGCACCCCAAACGTATACCAACCTGGTTAACAACAGAAAAAAATGAAACGCCCCCTTAACAATGAATATGTAAGCCATCCTAAAACTGTAGCCTAATAACGTGCCTTCCAACAATGTGGGAGATTGGCATAATGATTAAGGTGTTTAACTTATAGGCAAACGGTGGAGGGTTTGATTCTCACATAGGGAAATTGGGTAGGCTTAAAATAGCCAGTACAAATATATGAACCTCAGAACCTACAAAGTGTATATATGAACTGATGCAGATGGACTTAACAGTCATTTAGGAGACAACTCGATTACAGCAATACAAGAAAAGAGTAACAAAAGAAAGTCATATGGCACAAAGGATCATCTTTGCTAGATAAAGCCTTGTAAAAAGGGGATGAATCTATAAATGGAATGGCATGGATAGGCTTCAAGAAAGCATTTGACCACATCCCCCATTCATGGATAAAGCAATAGTTACAGATGTATGAGATACATCCTACATTGATCGATTACATTCCAGTGACCATGAAACAGAGGCAAACTACTTTGCAGCTAAGCCATGATAAAGGACAAATTATTATCCCAGGGATAAAAACTCAAAGGGGGATATTCCAGGGTAAGTCTTTATCACTGTTTTTTTTTTTTTTTTGTTTTGCCCTAAACCCAGTAAGCTGTTTACTTAACAGATTAGGTATTGGTTACAAAAACAACTTTGCTTAAAGACTTCTCGTCTACTTTTTGTGGGTGACTTACAACTGTATAATTCATCAGCAGAAGAGTTGAAAGCAGAACTGCAAGTGGTTAAAACTTTCTCAGTTAATAAATGAATGACATTTGGTCTTGATAAAAATACAAATCCAACATTTAAAGCAGGAAAGTTGCAATACCACAAAAATATCAGTCTGGGACAGGAATGTGGTATAAAGGAACTTGAGCAGGAATGAGTACATAAATATTTAAGCATTGATAAAGGATTGGCAATAAAATGGGAACAAATGCAAATAAAATTATGTATGGAATACTTCAGGAGACTCCAACTAATAATGAAAGCAGCCTTGACATTTCGGAATAATGTCCAAGCTATAAATTCTTTTGCTCTTCCTGTTCTAACTTACAGTTTTGGTGTGAATGACTGGCCCCACAAAGAATCAGATTAGTTGGACAGAACAACAAGAAAAATGTTTCACGCTTATCAAACAATATGTAAGAATCAGTGTATGCCAAGATTTGATACTCCACAGTTTGAACGAGCATGGAGCTCCTCGAAATTGATTCCTATAGATCAGCAGTTGTTGGACTGTATGCACATCTGCTGACCTCATCAGATCCAAACATAGTGAAAGTTTTAAAACATGAGAAGGGGAAGTCTAAGATGATCTCTCTCATTAGTTTAGCAGAAGCATTAAGGTGTCAGGAAAGTTTGGAAAGCAATCCAGAGCTAGACATAAATCAGACAGCAACTGAATGTGCCAAAAAAAAAAAACAAAGAAAGAATATAAGGAGAAGGAAGGAGCAGATGAGAAGGAAAGGAATGTGGAAAAGCCATAAATATTGTGACAAGTATACAGATCAGCTGGAACAATCTCATGTTGATCAGGAATTGACACAGGAATGGTTAAGGAGAGGTGAGTTGAAACCAAAGGATGAAAGGTTAATAATGGCACCCCAGGATAGTGGACTGTGTAAATGTTGGTTTATAAAGCCCACTGAACATGTAGGAGTAACAGACAAATGAAAGTTCTGTAAAAGAATACTTGGAAACAGTTGCACACCTTGTTATTGGGTGTGATACATGTACATGGCAGCATTGAAAGGCACAGTAATGAGTCAAGACTATTGCAATGGGGATTGTGCAAGCACTCCAATATAAACGTAGCTGACAAGTATTGGAAACATGAACTACAAAGAATTATAGAGAATGATGAACTGTACATCATGGAGATCACTCATTTCCAATGATTCAAAAATGGATGCAAGAAAACCAGATATAGTAATCCATGAAAAAAAGACAAAGTAGCACTGATTACTGAAATTGCTAGCGATTACGTGATTAGTATCAATATTAACCCTATAGCCTTGCCTTTCTTATCATTTAAAAGCCTGAATTATATTCCCATTCATACCACCATAAAGCAAAATGTTAAAGACTTCCAGAATCTAATAAAGTTCATGGAGTTAGAGAATACTCTCCACTTACTACAACCAATCCATATTAACCCTAATATTAGGTTAAACAACAAAATGATTAATTTACTTGAGTACCCCTTAATAAGAAATTGTAGCATTTGGGATATATGTAGACACAAGGAGAAATCACTGAGTGAACTTAAGGAAGAACTAAAACTCAGTCAGAAGTACACTATCACCCTTCGTCAAATCAAAGAACACCTAACATCGGTAGTGTCAGATGAACCAAATATTGGAAATAACATTTCTGCTACCTTGGAAATCATAAAAAGTCTATCCAGAAGTAAAAACATGATATCTACTACTTATAAACTATTGATGGCCTCCAAGCATCAGAGTGCAATACTCTTTTCCAACTACTGGAATCAGCAGGATAGTAATCTTAGTAAAGACCAAAAACTCAGAGCAATAGAATTAACTCTTAAGTTTTCTCCTTTTAAAAAGTTGATTTACACACAACTAATGATAAATAACAATACTTATTTTACCCCATGTATCTTAAATAAATTTAATTCCAATACATCCTCGTCATGTCCTTGCTGCTCCTTTCCTCAAGCGGACTTGGTACACATTCTTTGGTCCTGAAGTCACACATATAAACTTTGGTGCTCCCTCAAAGTTAGACTAGAAAAGATGGGTTATCATAAATCGACCCTTTCATGGGAACTAGCAATCCTGCATGTCACTGATCTTAGGTTACCTAGATTTAAGCTTCATGCACTCATAATTTTATGTTTATTGACCAAATTCTATATAACTGGAAACTGTTTAGATCGCACTAAACTTTCCTGGTGCGGCCTTAAGAATTTAGCGATAAAGTACATATCTTCACAAAAAATTTTCATTAATAACCCAAATAAGCGAGTATATTACAAGGAAATATGGAAAATAATTTTTGATGTTTTTCAGAGTGATTATCTAGTATCCAAGATGCTTCAGTTTCTCAACCTGGCTGGTCTGATCTACCTCCTTGTATATTTGTGTCTTTATTACAGAATTACTTGGTTCCTTTCTATGGAAATCACAGTAGCACCTCCTATATAACCTTTGGGTAATCTTTTCTTGTCTATATATGTTTGATAATCTTGTACATAGTTCTTTTTGTTCCCCCCTCCCCCCTTTTCTGTTACAGCTTATGTTATATAAGAGGACTACAGTGTAAATGTTCATATTCATGATGTACCTGTTTCACTTTGTATTTAATTCTGTTTTATCTTGATTGGATTGTCATGCCATATTGTTTCATTGTCCTTTTTGGTAAAATTCAATAAAAAATTATTTGAGAAAAAAGAGAGAGAGAGAGAGGCATAAAATCATAATATATTAGGAAACAAGAGTAATGTGAAAGAAAGATACACAGACAGTTCCAATAGTATTAGGAGCAATGGGTCTAATGAAAAAATAATCTGCAGTCATATTTAGATATGCTGTCTATACATGCAACTCTGTATGAATTGCAGAAGGAGTCAATTCTGGCCTCATTGCAGGTGATGCAATGAACACTTTTGACTAATATCAAAGACTGAAACAATACTTATTTCATGAACTTTAATTATACCCTTACTTAGGAATGAAATCCATTCTTACCATAGTATTAAAAACCCAAAAGGTTTGGAGAAATTAAATGAAGAGATATAAAACGGAAACATTTTTTTTTTTTCACAGAGAGGATGGTGAATACTTAGAACAGCCTCATCATAAGGTAGTGGGGTCAAATACTGAAGTAGACTTGAGGGCTTTGTGGGACATATGCAAGGTAATTTTTATGGGAGACTAAAAAAAAATAAGCTGTAAATTAAGGAGGATCTGCAATGTATTCAACAAATAGAGAACTGGGCAGCTTTATGGACCAACAGTCTTTATTTCCCATCCATACTTCTCAACTGTCCCTGATTATGCCTCATATTGTTGCCTTTTCCATCATAAAATATGTTTTCCAGTAAATTACTGAGAATTAGAATTAGTCAGACACTACAGCCTCATATGAGGATGTGGCTGGGTGACATTTTAAGAATCAAACTGAAAGATAAGAAACTGAGTGGCAGATTAGATTAGCTGCAGACTATCCACCAGGTCTAAAAGACACTATAAATACAAAGTGTTTTTGGCAGATAAGAAACTGACTATGTAAGCAAGGGCTAAGGTTTAATTTGATTTAAGCTCAATTGTATTTAATTATTTAACAAGCAATGTGTTTTATTGTTTAATAGAGTCTGTTAAAGGATTGCTTGTTACACATGCACCTTTTAAACTTGTATAAAGAGTTTGAAAATGTGTGAGATTTTTATTTCTGATGAATTCTTTTGATGAAAGCGACGATTAAATATTAACTATGATAAGAAGGGTTCCAGTGGTGTTCTTCCAGTGCATATGGTGGTTTTTTTTTTTGATTATTAGGTTCCTCAGTACATCTGTTCCTCAGGAATTCTTCAGTTACTGAGTTTTTGAAGTAGAGTAATATTTAAAAAAATGTCCCTAATTTTGTGCCTTTATTCCCCACCCCCCATTATTTTTGGCTTTGTACAGAATTCTTTAACAAAGAGGTTGAGGTATACTCCCAGCAAGTCTACAGTTCATTTCTAGACTGACACATTTGCTGTAGTAAAATGAGCCAGAGACTGTATGTGCAGGACACACACAAACAAAAATGGAACATAAATTAATGGAATAATTATAACTTAACATGTGAATAGAAATGTGCATCAACTAAGGAAGGAACAGCATACACTCTGAAAAACTGAATTATTATAGCTTTCAGTAACAAATAGTTGCCAGCTAGATTAAATAATTAATATTACACATGAATGGTTATCAAATAAATGTCTTATACATTTGAGATCACAAGAACACAGACTTCTTTTTATGTTTATAAAAATGTATTCAGTTCAGTTGTGAGGCTCAGGCAGTGTTAACATATAAGTAAAGCAATAGTTCTAGTGAGAAAGATATGCCAAATTCATGTCATATCAAGACTTATCATTTACTAAATAACTAATATCAGGTAACTGTTTTGTCCTTTTCTCTCCTACCAGGTTTTGTCTTGGGTGTTGTTTGTGGGAACCCTCTCCTATGTGAAAGTGATGATTGGTATCATTCTCAGAGATGAAGGCCACAGCGCCCTCGTGTGGTGTGGAGCAACTGTGCAGCTAGGATCCATGCTTGGTGCTCTTACTATGTTCCCGTTAGTCAATGTATATGGTATGTTCCAGTCTGGTGACCCTTGCAACACAGTCTGCTCAGCTGACCTGTAGTTTTCTGTGAGCCCAAGCCTAATTACTGGACTTGATCTACAAATTATGAAAGAACAAAATATATCACATCTCAAAGTATCAGTTTATTCAGATGTATAACGATGCTGATTTGTTTTTTTTTAATATTTCAGGACAGACTGTCTCAAGCATTTTAAGACTGTATACACTGGAATTTTCTACAGAATACTGCCAATCTGTCTCTCTCATTTACAAGGGACCTTTAAGGAAATGCCAGAAAAAAGACAATATGAATTTTAATTAGGCTGGAACTTGCAGAGAGAGCTTTTCATGTCAGCAGGACTTCTGTGTTTGTGGTGTTCGCATCACTGCAGCACCCCAATGCTTCACCTATCTGTATAATTTCTGCTTCAGCCATTAGGATACATTTCGGGTATGGACTATTCATCAGAAAGGTGGGACTTTAAGTTATGCCACTTCCTACTGTTTATCAAGCACACAGCAAACTAAGTTTATACAGCACACCACATGGAATAATTTCAGCAATTACACCACTGTTTTGTATAACACACTGAACTATAACCAGTTTAGCAGAGGCTTGATATGAGAAGTACCAGGCAAAATCCAAATACTACATATACATATTAGTTCGACAGAAAGATTGGGGCTTGGCATAATGGTTAAGGTGTGTAACTCACAGACATGAGGTACAGTGTTTGATTCTCACCTTTGGGAAGGAAATTAGTTAGGCTTAAATGGCCTATTAAGAAAGCTAGGGTAGCAGTTGGCTATGAGCTTATGTCAATTCCCCTGTGGCATTATTAATTAATACATAGAGTGGAGAGGTTCATGTCTCATTTTATCATGGATTTGATTCCGATTTGTTATAAGTAAGCAATTACAAAACATTTGTCGTTGGGAGGTTGGTATAATGGTTAAGGTGTTTACCTTACAAACACAAGATGTAGGGTTTGATTCTCAAGTGGGGTAACTAGCAACTTTTAAAATGACCCACAAGGACAGTTAACTTAGTATTAACCTATGAACAACCATCAACAGAAAATTCCCAGATAGTATGTGTGCATTTATATTACAGCTGGAATATCACTAAGCTAACACAATGCAACTTCACTTTGAGTAATATGCTGTAGGAGAGGTCACCAAATTAGCACAACTTTAATGTGCATTACATCTCTCTGCACAGAACATATAGTACTATTTTATGTACACAATACTTGCCAAGACCAGAGACAATACACCACAACTGTAACTAGTATACCATTCTTATGTGGGATAATTATATTACCTTGCATGCCAGACAAGCCAATAAATAAAATCCACTAACTACAAATATCTCTTTTTAAGGATGGCCCAGGAACATAAGTCTACACAGTATGCTAAGGGAAAACAAACTGAGAACGACATGATGAAATCTGTCAGCACTTCACAGCCTTGACCATCTGTGCTGCACATCCATGTTCTAGAGTGTATGACACGTTTGAATTTTACCAAAGATGCTAATGTAAAATACAAATGAACAGGATTTGTTTAACAGCCCCTATAGCAAATTCCAGGTAGCATAGTAAAGCTTACTGCAGTACTAGCAGGAAATCATCTGTTAGAGTACACTTAAACTTATGTTTACATCACTCTGCAAGCGTGTCTTCTCAGAAAGTTCAGTAAAATGTTGGCCTGCATAGCATCTACAGTTCTGTTACCATTGTAACATTATTTTATAATGCCTAATTTTACCAGAGGTTGTGTATGACTTCCACACTGCCTGAGCCATGGCTGTAATTGGACCAGCCTATATACTAGATGATTATTAGATTAGTAAATAAAAAGCATTCAAACGCATGACACCTTTGGCACCACTGTGTGATAGTGAGATATTTCAGCAAGCAACACTTTACGAAATAATGTACATTTTTTATCAAAACCAAAAAATTGACAGAAATCTGTGTAACCCTTCACGCTATACATTGCATATTTTTTGGCACAATGATGATTATTTAGAAAAAAAACATAATAAATCTGTAAGTGTTGTGGTAATGGTTAGTATGGTACAGGAAATATATGAAATAGATTTACTTCTAGTTGCATTTACTGCTGTACTCATTTTCTTTACATTCCAACAATTTGTTAATGTTTATGAAACAGGTTTTCAGCATTCTGAGTGATTGCTTTGCTTCAGAACCTTCTAATGCATAGATACAAATAGTAGTCTTTCAGCTTTTCCCGGTTAGGGGTCGCCAGAGCGGAACTCCGACCTGCTAATGATTGGCAATGGATTTTTACGGTGCCGAGTTGCCAGCCCGATGCCCAACCTTCAAAGAAAGCACACCCATTCACGCACACACCTATCTGCATGTCTTTAACATCACTCGACCACAGGGAGGACATGCAGACTCCACACAGAAGGTGCTCCAGCCGAGAATCGAATGGGAGAACCTCTTGCTGTGAGGTGACAACGCTAACCACTGCACCACTGTGGCCTCTAATGTATAGATACAAATAAACATTGAAAATGATTTCCAGAGCTATAGGAGAATAAAAGTAAACACTTTAGTTAATGAGTAGAAGATGTATAGCTACAGACTACCAAGATGGCTGCCCACTGATCAATAGCTTTATTTCAGCTCTCCCACTGTGAAAACAGAAACTGAGAAATAAGGCCAGTGTTATTGCAATGTTAGGCAAAAATTCAGTTACTGGCTAGTAAGTACATTGCCTGGATGCCGGCAAAGAAATAATTTAGAGAAACTGAAAGAAAATCATTTTTAAAAGCAGAAGAGAAAACATTGGCTGGGATGAATCCTGGAAGTGTTCAGAAAAAAATGGTTCATGCTTCAGCTTAGGTACAAGAGATGGCTTCCAGTAATTTAGAGGAAAAACAATAAATGAAATGTACTCAAGAGAGGATTAAAATAAATGAAACACTGAAGAAATATATCAACTGAAGCAACAAAAGGCTGTAAAAAATAGAAGTTCTAACTAGCTATTCAGACAAACTGATAAAACTGTTGAAATGAAAAAAAGGCTGGCTGAGTATGAGGCTTCTCAAGAAGCACTGCCTCAAAAGATGTATAGCTACAAGTCAGGCATGAAGTTATAGTGTCAACATTATCAGCTAGGAGGAGTTACTAACCTGTCATATAATGAACAGTTGAAAGAGATTGACCTTTGTAGCATTAATTGTTATACAGTCAGTGGAAAGCTGTGCTAAGGGCATAAAGCAATTTATGAGCCAGTATTAATGGCTGCATTGGATTTACAATTAAAAGAAAACCTTAGAAACCATTACTGTTCTGTCCTCACTTACAATATCTTTCTTAATAATGTGGCAAAGAGGGACAGATTTGTTTAGACGAGCTAAGAATTTGACAGAGTTTAAATGCTTATTAGAAAGTTGGGAATGGGACCATAAGTACAGCATCAGTAGAAAGGAGTCGATATTCCTTAATGATCTCAGGACCTGAACTCGGTTCAAAACTACAATGAAACTATGAATGAAATTGAAGGTAACACAAAGCAAAAAGTATCTAGGGGTGTTGGTCACAGAGCTGTAAAGTCAGTTGGTGCCCTATGTAGTACCTACCTATGAACCTATATAGTACCTACCTATGAACCTATAACTACATTAGGCAGAGCCCCTCACTAACACTCTTCAAGAGAAGCCTTGACGAGTGGATGGGCAACAGAAAGTACACCCCTGGGATCACTTCATTGGCTCTGCTTGACAGAGGCTCAGTTAAGTAATCAATGGGGCGGCAAAAGCAGATACACTCTGGCTAGGCTTATAAATGCCCTCGGGCAGATAGCCTAGTACCTACCTATGAAGCTATGAAGTTCCCAGACTGGCACCCCCCTCAACCTAAAGTGAGGCCCAAAAAAAAGGAACTGTACCAAGGAGTTAAGAAGCTTTTACTAACTCCTTACTGTGTTTGCCATCATCATATCACATTCATTCAAACAGCTGTAAAAATGGCTTAGTAATTGATCGTCAGTACTTAACACTGGTAGTGTACTCAGCCTTGATTGGCAACTCTTCTGAGCATGATCATGCCCCCTAACAGTATGCGCCTAGGGCAGCCACCCCCCTTTATGCCCCACCCTAGCTATCTACTAGGCAATCTCACATGGACTGCACCACTGGGAGCTGAGTGAGGGGGGCAGTGCCAACAGCAAGCATAATGCTGGGTAATCCTCAGGGGACTA
>NC_056732.1:1704134307-1704291807 GCF_019279795.1 Protopterus annectens
GTGGTCAGAGTCAAATGGAAGATGTAAGCAAGGGATTAGCTAAGTAAGATGGTACAGTCAAGTGGTCAGAGTCAAATGGAAGAAGTATGCAAGGGATTAGCTAAGCAAGAAGGTACAGTCAAGTGGTCAGAGTCAAATGGAAGATGTAAGCAAGGGATTAGCTAAGTAAGATGGTACAGTCAAGTGGTCAGAGTCAAATGGAAGATGTAAGCAAGGGATTAGCTAAGTAAGATGGTACAGTCAAGTGGTCAGAGTCAAATGGAAGATGTAAGCAAGGGATTAGCTAAGTAAGATGGTACAGTCAAGTGGTCAGAGTCAAATGGAAGAAGTATGCAAGGGATTAGCTAAGCAAGAAGGTACAGTCAAGTGGTCAGAGTCAAATGGAAGATGTAAGCAAGGGATTAGCTAAGTAAGATGGTACAGTCAAGTGGTCAGAGTCAAATGGAAGATGTAAGCAAGGGATTAGCTAAGTAAGATGGTACAGTCAAGTGGTCAGAGTCAAATGGAAGATGTAAGCAAGGGATTAGCTAAGTAAGATGGTACAGTCAAGTGGTCACAGTCAAATGGAAGATGTAAGCAAGGGATTAGCTAAGTAAAATGGTACAGTCAAGTGGTCACAGTCAAATGGAAGATGTAAGCAAGGGAATAGCCAAGTAAGATGGTACAGTCAAGTGGTCAGAGTCAACTGGAAGATGTAAGCAAGAGATTAGCTAAGTAAGATGGTACAGTCAAGTGGTCAGAGTCAAATGGAAGATGTAAGCAAGGGATTAGCTAAGTAAGATGGTACAGTCAAGTGGTCAGAGTCAAATGGAAGAAGTATGCAAGGGATTAGCTAAGCAAGAAGGTACCAGATTGTAATTTATAGCTCACTACAATGTGATGTTTTTCAATTTCCTTAGGGGTTAGTGCTATAAAGTGAAAGGGGGGAGTTAAGAATTTAATACATTCTTTTTTGTCCCCCTGGACCTCATTGTTACTGTCTCCAACCCCAGTACCCAATGTCCATACCAGGTCTACCAGCTGCTCCCCAACTCCCTGGATTTACTCAATGTTTTTGCTGGGACCAGTCATGGATCCTGAGAGTGTTCTGGGGGCTTGGCTTCTCTGTGCTTCTGTCAGGGGATTTTTGTTTATGACCTACCCACTGCATTGTCCCACCCCAACCCATGTTCATTGATTACATCTAAGGACAACTTCTCTCTCTGGACCACACTTCCCCTTTAGTAAACATATAGATGAGCACCCTTCTTCCCTGCCATGCCATCAGTTGCTAGACATGCTAACTGAACCCATATCAGCTGGGCCATAGTCAGGGCTTTATTCCTCTATGCCACCACAGTGGCTTGTAAATCTTACCCGTAATGTTTTTGTAACTTGTGGTTGTAAACCCAAAATGAGACTGAAAATGGTCCAGTGAGATAAATGCTCTACCAAGTCAGCACACACGTGTGTGTGTGTGTATATAAATATATATATATATATATATATATATATATATATATATATATAGTTGCACTTTATAATCTCGAAATACTGAAATCTTGAATTTCAGTCTCTCGAGACCATAAAGTGGAATTTTTTAAATCCCAAAACTCCATAAGTGCGAATCCAGAAATGTCAAATTTGCAATTATAGTGTTCCAGTATTTGACGCTGAATCTAGTGTGTGCAGGATGTATCGTGTAGTTTGTGGATTTAGCTAGCATGTAAGGTAAGTGGGTATTTTGTTGGGTTTTAGCTATGTGTTTGAGTGTATGTGAGTGTGTATGGACGTTTCCTGTTTGGGTTAGGGTAGGCAGGTAAAAGTATGAATGTTTAAGTGTTGAAAGTGGTGGTGTCTGTATATTTGTGATGTGTGTGTGTGTGAGGGTACTGTAGAGTGTGTAGTGGTGAGTTTGCTGTCTTTTTCTGTTTGGTGCGATCTCGGAGTTGGTATATATAAGTAGGGGGTGGGGGGGTACAGCCCCCCATGGGGAGTGCAGGGGGGCTTGCCCCCCAGCTTATATGTAGTGTAGGTTTGTTGGTTTGTGTGTGTTTTGTTTGTTGTAGTGTGGGTTGGATGATGCATGTGTTGTGTGGTGTATGGTATGTATATATTTGTGGTTTTGGGATTTGGAATGTTTGACTTATAGGTTCATAGGTTGGTACTAGTCTATCGGCCCTAGGGCCTATACAAGCATAGCCATAATATTTCCCTGGCTATTTCTTCCCACACTATTTACTTCCCTGGACCCCTGTCTAGCAGGGCGGCTGACATGATTCCTAGGGTGAATTTCCTTTCTCCCATCCAGTCATCAAAGTTCCTTTTGAAGAGGGCCAAAGAAGTGCTCTGCTTGACATGTATGGGCAGTCTATACCAGAGTCTGGGGGAGTCTCTGGGTCAGGAAACTATCCCTCCAGCATGTTTTGTTTATTGTGATGACAACAAGGTTTAGACGACTGGAGCATGTGGCTCTGAGGGATTGGGATTTCTTTAAGTGTAGCATGTCCAACAGCTCTGGGTTTGACATGGCCTTGTATGTTAAGCAGAGATCGCCTCGGAGTAGACGATATGCAACAGGGTATAGCTGGAGTTTTTTAAGGGGGTAAGCATAGGGCATCTGCTTTAGGCCTGTGATTCTTTTAGTGAGGTATTTCTGTGGCCTTTCCAGTTGTTGCAGATGTCTTGAGAGGTACATACCAAACAGGGCTTTGTATTCTATAATGGGTCTAATGAGGGATGAGTACAGTGGGACAATGACCTCCTTTTTTCTGGATGAAAAGCCCTCAGTGATGAGGTATGCCACATAGAAGGATTTTCTGACTATTGTGGTGATGTGGTTATTGAAGGTGAGACCACTGTCCACCTGTGTCCCTAAGTCTCTTATCAGACTTTCGGTGTTTAGTGTACTGCCACCTATGTGGTAGTACACTATACTTTATGGTCTTGGGATACTGATATTCGAAAATTTCAGTATTTCGAGATTATAAAGTGGAACAATATATATATATATATATATATATATATATATATATATATATATATATATATATATAAAATTGATGAAGTATACACTTGAAGGGTGGGAGTAGGAGATATTTTCTGTTATGTCTTTTATCAAATTTTCAGAGAGAGAAGGTATAATGAGATTCACTAAAGAGTTTGAAGTTAGCAATAGTTTTCATTGATTTCTGGAGCTGTTCTAAGTTTCCAAGTTGTGATGTTTGAACACTGACACAGGGCTTTAGCACTGTTAGATTGAATTCTGCAGATGTCTTTTAGCTTTTTGAAGTGATAGTACTTTTCTGCGTTCTTTTTTTCCATTCCTTCCAGACAACATCTCTGTTCTTGATTAGCTTACTTAAGATGGTTATAGTCTAAGGTATAGGCATGGATTTTAATGCAGTTAATGGTAGACCAAGCCGATGAACAGTTTGCACCATTATAAATCTGACCCACTCTATTAAAGTATTATTATAATAATTATTATTATTATTATTGGTAAGAAATATGCTGATCTGAATATGGCGGAGCTTTTAGTGTTCTGACAGATCAGTAGATAAGAATAGGGCTGTGGTCCCTCAGGTTATTGGGTAGAATCTCTAGAATCATTAGTTTGTTTGGAATATTTGCGTTGAATACATTCCAACACGAGGTAGGTGAATTTCTGACACTGCCTTGCAGCATGAGGGGGCACTGCATTCCTGACTGTGTCATCCCTTTTATGAGATGTTAAACATAAATCCCATCTGCCTGAGCTGGTGGTAGGTCAGGTGGATGTAAAACAACCCATAGCACCTATTGAAAAGGGTAGGTGAAGTTTCCTGATGACCTGGCCTAATTTCCTCTATTAGTATAAATACCACCTCAGGTTTCCATTGATAAGAGGCCACTAGCCTAGTGGGACTAATCTGGTCTACAAAGGATCTATATAAATAAAATAAATAGAAGTTTTCTTGGTAGCTGGGTAGTATCTGGTACCCTGCTTTACTAGTTGGGTAAGACTGAATGAGTTCATTAGGCTTTATATTTGGGGTATGTGAGAATAATTCCTGTCTAAGTTTAAATTCTCACAGAGAATTACACTTTTTCTTTATTTTCTGCAGTTATGTTGACAATTTGTAGCAATATAGTTCAAAGAGATAAATTGTAGCAGGGGGTGGAATATAGACTGTAGCAATATTCAAGTTTCTGTGGCTGCCTATGAGTATCTGACTCAATGTCCATTTGGAATAAATACAGTAACAGATTAGCATCCTGTTTTACCACATTTACTCCGATGCCTAATGTGCCAGTGGTTCTGAGACATACTGACACAGGCTCGTGTGACAGCTGTCTTTACCAAAATATACATTAATCTTGAAAAGTCAGAATTACAACAGTAAAAAGCAGGGCCAGTCAACCATTTCATTTACAAACAGCCTTCCCTCCCCATTACTGAACAAAAGTATCTGCTTTGAATCTGCCAGGATTAAATTAACATACTTGCATTCATTTCATTTAATTGACAGAAACACTTTTCACAACTTATGTGTGCCAGCTCACTTTATACAAATACACATTTCATTTTATTTATTTTAATTTTGTTTACCCAGGTTTATCTAATTGTTTTTAGTAAAAAATAAAAAAAAAAGGTTCTTAGGCATATGTCCAAGAAGAAAATCTCTAAGATATTAAAATGTTTTTAAACAGACATTCAGTATGTAGATGAACAGATATGGAAAAACATACATTAAAAATGACTCATGCATTTGATAATTAGATTACATTCATCTGAAAGTACAGACAACTATTAGAGTCTTTTAAAGCTGGAATTACAACAACAGTAAATAGTAGGACCAGTTGTTTTTCATACATAGCCCAAATATCTATTGCTCACCCCCACAGTTATCTGATTTGATCTTGCAAGGTTAAAAGACAAAAAAAAAAGGATAAAAGAAAACACTGTTATTGATATATTTATTTTTTTCACATCAGCACTAGCCAGAGTTCAGAGCTTGTGGTCGATCTTACTTCACTCAGATGCACATTACTCTTGTAAAGTCAGACGTACAACAGTAAGGCCTGTCATTTCATTCACACATACTAGGCATAGCCCCCAGCCCAACTGCTTACCCACAATATCTGCTTTGAGGCTACAAGGTTTAAAATAATTAAAAGAGAAGACAATGATCACTGTATTTATTTCACATCACATAGTCAAGATGGTGCAGTGGTGCAGCAGTTAGCAGTGTCACCTCACAGCAAGAGGTTTTCTAGTTCGATTCTTGGCTGGAGTGCCTTCTGTGTGGAGTCTGCATGTCCTCCCTGTGTTCGTGTGGGTTTATCACAATTAAGTGCAAGCATTTTTGCCCTCACCTTATCCAAAAAATAAATCTCCCTTTCAGTGCTATGACTGTGAGTGCACTTAAAGTGCAGGAAGGGAAGTTCAATGGTTTCCCTTCTTTGTACCCTTACATCAGCAGCTGTGTTACATACACAGATTACTTGATAGGCTGCTGGGCCTAACAGTCCATTTTCTAGCAATATTTCTGCGGTTAAAACCGCAATGATTTTTAGACATCTTTGATCCCAACCTACTATGTAATCCGGACTGTTTTCAAAATAGTGCAGCCAGGCCACAAGACAGAAGTTATCATTTTTTTTTTAATCAAACTCAGGCACGTATGAGTCACACACACATTTTTGCACTAGCAAACTGCTGATAGTGGTATGTAAGTCAAATCTTTTTTTTTTTTGTTACTTTTTCTTTTTTTTTTTACTCTCCAAAAGGAGGCGGTCTGCAGCCCAGCAGTCCAGTATCACGAGCCACCCCCTGGTTATTGACCAGTTGATAAGAATCGAGACAGGGAAGGCTAGTGTTTCTCCCCCTATTTTAAGGAACTCAGTGGAAAAGTTATCGGTAGCTGAGGTTGTTGCTTTTAACTTGATTAGTAATTTTTTTATGGTTGATATTGGGACAGGATGAAAACTAAAAGTGCGTTGTTTCTGAAAATAAATGGAAGTTGGAGGGGTGAAGTGTGGTGGTCATTGATTAGTGATAAAAATGACTGGATAAACTGAGTGTTGAACTGAATAGCAATGGACTCTGTTGTCTGAAGTAGAAGGACAGGGTATAGTGGTATGGTCAGGGTGTTATAATTTATTTAGAGAGGACCAAAATAGCTTGGGGTTGTTTTGGTGCTTTTTTGGAGATTACTATAGTATGATTTCTTATCAGATTTAACAAGGATCTTCATATGGTTTCTGAGATATAAAATTTTGGTAGGCATGTTATGTTTTATTCTTATAGGAATGTATATTCCAACCACGATTCAAATCTTCTCTATTCAGAGCCAGTAAAATATCCAAAACGAATGAGATAGAAAACTCACTTTAATTTAAAACATAAAACAAAGCTTTCGGGAATGTCCCTTCCTCAGTGTTACTTAATACATTCTGAATTAAAAGCATTCACTTTATATAGTCAGGACAGACAAGACATCACATGACACAGCCAGCCTATAGAATAACATGAAACAATACATAAAGAATCAAATAAATTTTTAAAGCTATATCTCTATATTTAAAACGTAATATAACATCTATTAGGTTAATATTCAAAGTTTGTCATGAAACGGGGATCATGTCAGTCGCCCTGCTAGACAGGGGCCCAGAGAATTAAATATTGTGGGAAAAAATTTCCAGGGAATTGTTATGGCTAGGCTTGCATAGACCTTAGGGCCGATAGCCTAGTACCAACCTATGAACCTAAACATAATATGGATACAATTCATGAAACAGCCCATATAAATCTTATAATATAAACAGTATAAATAAATAAAAACATGATTTCAGCACTGGCTTAATAGTAACCATATTGTTTAACCAAGGTTTTTTATCAGCATTCAACCTGACAATCCACTTATATTCAGCAATATCTAGTTTGTTAATTGTATCACCTAATCTTAAACCTTTATCTATTGTTTGCAATACTTTGAATTTAAAATTATGTTTTTCATTCTCATCTTTCCTGTGTTGTGTTAAGGCGTTCGTCATAGCTCTCAACCTTCCATCTCCAAAATGAGGAACACTCACCTTCATAATGTGGAACAAATGGGCAAAATGTGGAACACATACTAATGGCTTACTAACAACTTCAGCTAGGAAGGTCATAGGATGGTTAAAATATGATGGTTTTACTTATAAAGAAGATCCTTTAATGAATTAATATGATTAATTTCTATTTACCATGGATTTCACTTAAAAAAAAATTCCTAACACTGAATGTGTGACAGACTCTTTCAATGTGGAACTTTGAGGAACTTCGAGGAACATGAACTTTTTAAGACCCCAAATGAGATACATTTCTCGTAATGAGGTACACTTGAGAGGTATGGCGTTCGTAAGAATATGCCTTCTCATTTCTGATTTGTGTTCTATAATTCTTTCTTTTAAAGATCGTGAGCATTTACCAACATAAAATCCAGGACATTGTGTACAGGTAGCTAGATATACAACTAAAGTAGTTTTACATGTTGCTCGAATGAATTTATATTACCATACACATAATTTTTCTCCCATTGACTTAGAACTATATTGGCATATAAAAATAATGTTTTCTTTAAAGAGAAGGTTATGTTATAAGGATTTTGAAATTAATTCAGCACCAACAATTACGGTGAATAAAATGGGTGCTGTTCCTTGCTATGCTTGTAGTTGTTGCACAGATATTTGTAGTGAGAAAATGTTTATACATCCACAAAGCGAAATTAGATTTGACATACGTTGTCAAGCAACATGTAAAACTACTTTTACTTTTCTAAAAACTAGTTTTGGACCTTCTGCTCAGTGGTCATTAAAAAGTGTGATGAAATGGGCAAGCTGATTCAGATTTGATTTTTCAGCCCTTCTTTTCCAATCTTACCATGGAATTCTATGCTCCCTTGTCTAATGTCAATAAAATAAACAGTCCCAGAAATCTGCTAGTAAGCAGACATTTAAAAAAGCAGTGGAAGGAGGTTCCAAAAAGAAACCAGGAACTCTAATAATCTAATAAATCTAAATGACTATATGAGTGACACCCTCCACTACCACCCTGGCAGTCCTTTTATCCTTTCAGGAAATCTGAGCCTTTGGCAACAGACTGTTTTAGACAGATGAGTTCTGAGTAATCCATCAAAGCTACAGCTGGTATTGGGTGCCCCTCCCTCCTTTTCAGAGGATTCCTCCACATCTTTCAGACCAGATTCCTCTTTTCCCTCCTTTCGGCCAGCATATGCTTGCTCAGGAGGTGGTAGAAGCTGTCCCTCCTCAATTAGAAGGATTTTATTCAAGTATGTTTCTGGTGCTAATGAAATAAGCCTCTTGGGGACCAGTTCTAGGCCTTTCCTTAGTGAACCAGTTTGTGATAGTGCCCAAGTTCAAAATGCTATTACTTGACAGCTTGTTATCCCTTATTCTCCATTTGAGTTTCCTAGTGATCTTAGATTTAAAACATGCATATCATCACATTCCTTTGGATCCAGATTTCAGACTTCTCTTATGGTTGTGTGTGTCTGGATCACACTATCAGTTTCCCCTCTCTTACCCTTTTGGCTATCTATTGCTCCAAGAGTGTTCACAAGGTGTTTGTCTCTTGTGATAGCCTACTACAGTCTGCAACGTATTCACATTTTTCTTTACTTAGATGACTTGTTTATCTTTGCAAAGTCTTTTTCAAATGTCAAGAATCCTGTACTTGGGTAAGGGATGTCATACACAAGCTGTTATTCCAAGAAAATACTCAGAACTCTTTTCTGACGCTTTCTCATAAGATTGGTTTTCTTGTGTCTCTGCCAGACACCTGAGTTCAAAGAGTTTTTCTTCCACATGAAAAAAAATTATATGTATTTAGATGTATTCCTGTGGTTTTCCACTCAGCCATCCATATCAGTAAGGTAATTCTTCTGGATTGTGGGTCTCAGGCATCAATCTTACTCATGATACTTCTTGCAAGACTTAATATGAGAAAGTTCTAATTTTACATGAAATTTCTCGGCACCAACAGCATCCCTTGATGTTTTAAATTCCAATTCTAGGATTTGTTAAAAGGGCTATTATGTGGCGGAGACATCAAATCTCTTAGAATCAAGATCACTCATTCACTTTCCTGCTCAAGTACAGTCAGTCATAACAGACCTCTCAGACTTTGCTTGGAGAGCAGTGGCTATGTGGATAAAAGTGCAGGGTCTTTGGAGCAAAAAAGACGGACCAAACCACATCAACATAAAAGAGATGCTAGCTCTCATAAATGCTCTTAACTCTTTAAATCATCTGTGGTCCCCAAAACCTCTACAAGTGTTTCTAGACACCTCAGTGATGTGGTACACATGCAAGGGAAAACCACATCTTAACCTCTGTGCAAATTAGCCGTGGTAGCAGGATATAGCTTTTCAGCACTACTGCAATCTACAGGCATCTTACATTCCATCAGAGCAAAACTACATAGCAAACTGAGTGGTATACGAGCACACTGTCACAAATGGAAACTAAATCAGGGGGTCTTCCAAGGTTTGCTCTATCTGTGGAGTATACCTCAAAAAGATGTTTTGCTTCCTGTCTTAATCAGTTGGCAAACTTCTGCTCCATGACTCCATGCAAGAAGGCTTGGAAGATGGATGCCTTCTTTTTTCCTTGGACAGGAATGCACCTGTATGGTTTTCCACTTCCTAAGGTACTTCTTAAGATTCAGAAAGACTCCCAAAAGATCATTTTGGTGACTGTCTTATGGCCCAGGCAACAGTGGTTCTTCCTTCTGGAAATGGCCAGGGGCAATTCCCAGAAGCTTCTGAAAAGACTGCATTTACTCACACAAGACCAGAGATGTTTGATGCATACCAACCCCAAACAACTGCAACCGACTTCCTGGATGATAGGATCATAGTAACTTTTTGGTGCCTTTTTATTTCTGAGGATGTGCAACAGGTATTAATGGAGGCAATAAAACCTGCAACAAGAAAATCCTATATTAGCAAATGGAAAAGATTTTCTAGTTGGTGCCAGCAAAAGAACCAGCACCCATTCAGGGCCAGTATTTCTCTGGTTTTACATTATACAAGTGAGTTACTACTCTATGGGCTGTCTTACTCCTCAATCAAGGGGTATCTGTCATCCATTTCAGCATGTCTGCCTATAGATCCCTCTATTTCAATTCAGTCTCATGAGAAAATGTTTTTGAAGCGGATAATGTACAAGAAGTCTCCTAGAAAACAAGTGGCTGTTCCTTGGGATCTTAATCTTGTATTGAAAAATAACTCTTGTTCCATTTGAACCAGCTTATCAGGTTGATTTAAGGTTTTTGACATGGAATACATTCTTATCTGTTGCTCTGACTTCTGCAAAAAGAGTATCTGAGTTGGTGGGTCATTCTAATCTCATTTTTTTTTTTTTTTTTTTTTTTACAAAGAAAGGGTTTCTTTTGTGAACTAATCCATTATTTGTGGCTAAAGTGGTATCAGTTTACTTTAAGCCAAGCTATCCATCTCCCTGTCTTCTTTCCAGAACCTAAAAATGATGGAGAAAGGATTCTTCGTGCACTGGATGTCCACAAGCAATTCAGGTACTATGTTGAAAGAACAAAATCTTTCAGAACTTCTGATCAGTTGTTCTTTTCTTTTCTTGTGAAGCTAAGAATAAAGGACAACCAGTGTAAAAACAGACTATTTCCGAATGGTTGCCTTATGCTATTATTTTTTGTTTCTCCCACCACAATAACAAAGCTATTCCAGGTAAGGTCAAGGCTCATTCTACCAGGACTTTGGCTTCTTCTGTGGCTTTTTGGAAAGGCTTAGTTTCTAGAAGTATGCTAGAAGCAGCAAGTTGGTTCTCTGTGCATACTTTTACAAAGCACTATATAAAGTAGATTATTTTTGCAAGTGTAGGGCAGGCTTTGCTAGGCCTATTCTCCATGGTGTCATGGACCCTCATTCTTCTTTGCCTAGCCTATGTAAGCTATAGTCATCTACCTATATAGCTTAGGCTACTGCAGCAGTAATCAAATGAAGAACATTGAACAGTTGTGCACGTAAACGTACCATAACAGAAGATGTCTAAAGTAAACTTATCATAACAGTAGATGTCTGAATGATTGCTGCCGCAGTAGCCAGTCCCTCCCATCTACCCCACTTCATTTTTGTATTTTTTTATGTCAGGATGTGGACATTTATTATTATTTTCACAGCATTATCCTTCTAAGAGCTTTAGCTTCCCTTTCTGTTGGCATGAAAGCCTTGAAGGGCTTGACACCCAACAATGACTTTTAGTATGCTTTGGCTGACTAATAGTTTGGGCATGTGGAAGGTGCCATGAAGCTTTGGAAGCTGGCTAGCTGTTATGTCCATGGCAAGACATAACCCATATAGTTTAGGCTATTGCCACAGTAATCGTTCAGACATCTGCTGTTATGGTACTTCGCAAAGGAGTCTGGCTCCATGCTGCAGAGGGATAAAGCCCTTACTATCATCCAGGTGACCAGGAATCATATAGTGATCCTGGCACTAGAGGAGCTAAGCAGGTAAGGGGTAAAGGGGCATGGCTAGGTTGCCTTTTCTAGGGGGTGGGTGTAGGCATTCAGGAAGCACATAGGGAAGTGTAAGTTCTCCAGTGGAGACCAGGGAACCACATCCAGTGCTTGATGGAGAGGGTGCATCTGCTTGTTAGCCATGGCCACTGTGAAAGTGAGGCATGACTAATGAGTGAGGTCAATCTACTGCATGCCAACATTAGGACTTAAGTGAAAAACCTTTAAACCACCCTTAATAGCCGTTTGAATGATGATTCCTTCTAGCTGGTCCAAAAAAGCTGGTATAACTGCTAGTCTAGGTTGGCTTACAAAGGTAAATGGGAAAGATATAAGAAAATATGGCAGGTACTCCAATGACAACAGTCCTAAATATGCCGTATGTGCATTAGCAGAGTCACTGTATACAGGCCAAGGATATCAGGAAGTAAGAGGGAGAAGGAAGCAACAGCCGGAAGACTGAGACCAAGATTTAGCTGGTAGATGGAGAAAACTTGGACTGGTACATAGAGGTACGAACACTGATAAACTATCTACTCCAAATGTGTGTGTCACACACAGGAAATATACACGTCATGGTAGCCCATTCTAGGACAATTATAAATAATAAGGCAATTTACATCCTTGTTGCTGGGGTATTTTAATACCATGCACTGGAAAAGCAACATAATACTTATTATTCTGAGGCAGCTCATTAATGTGGTCATAGTGACACAGATTTGACTAAATTGGGAGGGTTGTGAAGCCAAAAGTCATCTGCATTTGGTTTAGAGGACTATGTGTATTTCTCTTACTGCACAAGTATCTATTTGTGGACATTAAATGTTAGAACTGGAAGTGTGTTACTTTTGTAACTGCACAGATATGGGATAATACACAGCGGCATGCTTCAGGGAACACAGTATGTGTCAACACAGGTAGATATGCCGCAATCAATCCGTGAGTGCTAAGACATATATGGGAAATACGCAATATGCTAAGACATATATGGGAAATCCTCAATATCAGTAAACTGATTTCTATATCTCACATACACCATGACATGCCATATTAAGATTACTCATCCTAAAGTAGACTTCACCCCCATTAAGTTAAATGTGGGATATACAGGTATGTGGGGGTGAATGCATATCAGTGGGTGTTCAGAATGTGTGTTTTAAGGCTTAGCAAGGGATATGGGCGGAGGCAAGGAGAAAAAAAACATGCACCCTTGTTCGTTAAACCTTTTGTCAGAGTCATTGCTGTACTCGCTCTTGTTTCTTTTTTATAATGCACAGTAATTAAGTTGTACATTCTACCTTAAAAAGTTTGACTAAATTGAAGTAGCCTGTAGCGCACAGAGCACTGTCATTACAGTCCAACATCAGTTAAAACACACCCTGGTTCAGCGCTACTCTAGTGTGAGATGCGATATTAACACTTAGAAGGGTGCATAACAATTGTTTAGCACCCCCTAAACATAGTTAAGATCATGTCTGGAGACTGGAGCTAAGCAGTAAAAGCCGATATTGCCGGCCAGTAAACAGCAGCATTAGAACATGAAACAGCTTTGTTTTAACAAAATTTCTGCCTGCTGTCTACAGCAGGCCGAGATAATTCTGAAAACTATACATCAAGCACAAAGGCAGGCTATCCATTTGCATCTCACATGGATAAAATCATCACTCCAACTACACAATGTTCAAACAGTGAACACTAAGCACACATTAGGTTAGGAGTGTGCTGCAGTGACTATTCTCTGATGGACCTATGCCTAATATGTAAGGCAGGATGAGTACATTATCTTAAAAAAAAAAACACCAAAGAAAATAAAAGTCCAAGAACACAGTGTCAGTGTATAATATGAATGTGTCTGAAATTACAAATGAAAGATGGTCTCTTTGGCAGGTAAGGTAAACGCCACTGGTCAAAAATCCCCATGCAAACAGACAAGGATTATTTATTGATATTTGTTTATTGGGGAAGTGTACTGATAGAGTGTGACCATTTGCAGACAGCCAGTGTGAGAGAGGGAAAAAAGCACTCAAGTAGTACAAGTAATAAATATAAAGCAAGAAAATAAGGCAATGAATATGTATTTTGGAAAAATATTAGGTGCACTGATGAGAAATAATTGAGAGGTAGAATAGTAATCTGTAAGTGGAGTTGGTAAATGTAGAGGTTATCAAGAAAAGATGAACAGAAATGGGACAGAAATAATCACAGAGTATATGTCCATTCTGCTGAAGTTCTGCCCCTGGTTCTTGGATGCATCCAAGGATACACTCCGATACACCCACAAGACAACAGCATGGATGATCACTTGATCAATGCATGTGTCGTGCTGCACAACAGGATGACAACCTGACAAAGTGGCCTTCCACTCTGGGGTGTAGAAGCCTCACCAACACCGCAACTGTGGGCACCAGGAAAAAAATACATGGATGAGAAGAACAATGCATTGATGAAGATGGTTTAGAGGAGGCTCATCAGCATGTGGCATGCTGAATGGCCCATTATGCCCAAGTGCACATGGCATGGCAACACCAGGTAGAAAACTATGTACCATGACATTCTAGATGTCCTCACAGTGCAAAAAGTTAGCACAGTTAATAATCTAGGATGTAAAAGTGACATGATTCATTTGTGGTATACAACTACTGCATGTCCTATGTACCTGCAGTATCGGATATTAGCATTTTAACCAACATAAGCAGGTTAAATGTGGCACCAGATACATCATCCTCTCTTAAAGGTGCACACAGGGCATGGTGCACTGTATACATCAAGTTGATATACAGGGAATCCATCAAAAAAGCAAGACAACAAAAGCTTACAACCTGCGATATGGTCCTACAACCCAAGTCAGTAGTGATGTCCCATAACCACAAAAAAAGCAACATGCACTCAAACTAAAACAGTATGTTGCTGAGAGAAACTGATACCCTCACAGGAGTAGAAGAAGCATGATACTCACAGTATTGGGGAGGGGGGGGGGGTGGACTGATGTGCATTATCCAATGCAGATCTTAGCAAACACCTATTTCATGTTGTGACTGAGATCACCAAATGATCAACCAGGCTAGATACAAACACTGCTCCTATATCTGTGTCCAAAAGAACTATTACTCACACTTCAGCCATGACTGTGGGGGTGGGGGTGTTACTTAAACATGACAGTTCAATAACTGCATTTGACAAAGATGATGAGTGTTATTCAGATACAATGGAAAACATAAATTTACAAAGGATGATCAAGAGAGACAGAATCTTGTCTGCATTTACTCACATACTGGCCTTTTTACCCCTGCACAGTCTGTACTGCTTTACTGGTAACTTTATAACAGTACATTTGTGCTGTTTTCAACTTACACCACACATGCACACACAGTATAAATGAAGACTCGTCAGTCTGGAGAGCTTTGTTTTCTTAATACTATTTGTGACCAATAGTTCATTGTTATCAGTAAGTGAAATATTACATGCTACTGTTTCAGTATGCAGTTTAAATTTTACTCTTGCCATCTCTGACGTGACCCACATTTTCTTGCGATTTATGGCTACTGTAATGTATGCAGACATTATTACATATGCAAAGATTTGTATGTGTGCCAACATATTCAGCTGGGGTTCACCTTTCTGTACTATTCAAGCGGCAGCAAACAGCATGCAGCTTATGTTTATAATCAGGCAGTCTTCATTTAAGGAAACGTGAAGATTCATTCTAGGTCAGATGAAATATATCACTGATTAGTAAGAACCATGTGCTTAGCTGAATTTTGGGAACTCCAGCTGCAGATCTTTGCAGGGACGAAATAAAATATAAGTCGCACATCAAGTGTGAAGAAGCCTACCTTTAGAAATACTATTCTGATGTAATAAAAGACTATCAAATTTACTCTATTTTAACAGTGCTTTTTCCAGATTTCTTGTGCTTGCAGGTTGAGATATGAGTTTTCGTGAACAGTAAATTCCAGTTACCCTGTGAAAGATCCTCATTTCTACCATCTGCATTCATAATCACATCCTTTCAGTTACTAAGCTCATGTCCGTAGTTGAGAAAAAGGCATCAAATGATCACTAACCTGAGATTCATCCTATCACTCAGTTCTTAGTTCACCAGCATGATCTCATACAATGCCTTCAGTGCTACTGTTATTTCATATATCTGATTGTCAGACACCAACCACCTTCACTTGTGAATAATTAAACAGCTTCTCTTGGGTAGAAACTTCCTTCAGTTCAAACAGAACAGTTCAACCTTTTCTTGATGAAAACCATGACCTTTGACTTAAAGGTGCTGACTTTTCCATCCCAGCTTTCACAATAACCAGTGAATTATTCCCGTACACTGAACCGTTACAGTAACTTGAGGAATAAAGGACAGCAGCAGACAAACATGCAACTGTAACATCCGATACTTTCCAAACCTCCATTGCATCTTCATATCCTTTCATAAAAAAGTCACATATGGAATGGGATGCAATATACACTTTTGAAGTCCTTTGTCCACCCCGAATATATTTGACTTAACAGTGACAATGTGGACACAGCTCTAAATCAACTAGTACAAGGAGTATTAATATTAGACGATGATGATGCTGCATTAGTGACACTGTTAGTGCGCATTGCACAGAATATGTATTGTTTAAACAGATAAATGCCATTCAAACTACAATAAAGTGTGTGTGTGTTAACTAAATAGGGATATCTCTGTTTCAGTAAATTTTAAAGCAAGAATCTTATAAGAAAGTGAATTAAGAAAACTAACAGAGCCACATGAATCACATCAGAAGCAGAGAATGGCTTCACTGGAGGCCAAATATGAGAGCCTTGTCATAGTACTGCAGCCTGTCAGCAATCCATTGTTGCTGCATCAGTGCCGCTAACAGTCAGTGTCAGAACTCATTAAACCTATCCTACGTTGCAAGAGTTTAATGACCAGAGCTCAGTGAGGCCTACACAAATGGAGATGGTCCTCTTAGTTCAGTCAACTCACCTACAGATGTCTGGAGACATTGTTCAAGCAAAGCATAAGTCAGCTCTGGCCAAATCCAAGGATGAAATACATTAAGTCAGGCTTGTGTATGTTCAGGACAAAGACAGGAAAGAAAAACCTGATGGAGGGCACTTAAGGTCGAAGTGGGGACTGCCTAAACTTTGTAATGACTGTGCTATGTGAACTGACTGAACTTTTGGAAGACAAGATCTCCACTGAAAGAGGCAAGGGAGTCCTGAGCCAGGCTGTGGAGTCTAGGAAGATGCCAAAATGTTTGCCAGTCCATTTTTAGACTAACTTTCTTGGGTGGCATAAGCCAGGGAACCTTGTTAGCTAGGCTTACTTAGGCCCTTGGGCCGACAGCCTAGTACCTACCTATGAAGATCTAGTTAGATTCTGGAGGCCAGGAAAGATGTTATGCATACCTCAGATGGGAATCTGCTATAGGAATGGAAACTAGTACTTTTTCATGCTTTTTACTTCTAGCTTTATGTGATCTTTCTCCTTTGTTTAAACAAAGGAGATACACCTTGATCTTCAGGGTTCCAGTACTTACATTCTGTCTGCATGTAGTTAGCTCCTAAATCTAATACGGATGCAGGAAATTTTGATTCTAGACAGTAATTCACAGTGAGCGGATGAAGGAGAGCCAGAGACATAAATACTGTAGTTTGTATGACTGGTACTAATTATTGCAGCATATTAGAGGCCAGTTTATAATATGATCAGACATCTTGCCAATGCCTTGTTTATCTGAAAAAGGTCAAATGGCATCAGTCTTCAGAAGAGCCTAGTTCCAATAACTGGTTTGTTGCGATCATGTTCAAAGAAGGTAAAGCTCTGCAAGTCAAAAAGAATTTGTAAAAAGTGCTGAGAAACTTCTAATAAGATGGATTTTCCAGTGTGTGTGTGTGTGTGTATGTATATATATATATATAAATAATCAATATCTATATCTAGAGGGACTGGACAGCTATGCTCCACAGCTCCATATGTATATATGTCTGTATGTGAGGGGGGAACATGCATGACTACATATAGTTTTGGTCTGGCTTTATTGGCCTGAATGTACCCATAAAGACTTAAAGAGTATATACATATATATATATATATATGTATATATATATATATATATATATATATATATATATATATATATATATATATATATATATATATATATCTGTGTGTGTGTGTGTGTGTGTATATATATATATATATATATATATATATATATATATATATATATATATATATATACACACACACACACACACACACACACACACACAAGTACAGAGGGGAGAATGCGTTTTACCTAGCTGTTATATCTCACATGTTCCCTTTTTGCCTTCTAAGAAGCCAGTAAGAATTAATGATCTGTGAGCTGTCAATAGGTAAAGGAAACTGTACTCTTTGTCTAGTAGTTACAGAAGGTGATACTCATCTCATATGGATAAATCCTGCATTACACACATGCAGTCACAGTTTCACTATACTCTTTATGATAGAAATGATAAGTCCACAGTGTGATAACCAAGGCTCACCTACTTATTCTGAATTGAAGATAAAAGGGAGACATAATTAAATCACATCACACAAAATATTCCAACATTAATATAAAGCTGGCACTACAGTTTTAGATGAAAAAAAACATTTTTCCTTTTTTTCCCCATGTTGTTTTTTTTAAATTGTAAGTTTTTGGCCTTTGTAGTTTTTTGGGGGCAGGCCACTTGTCGTGTATCCACTTTACATTTAGATGAGCTCCCCAAGCAATGTCCGAGGCATCTGTCGGTAAAATCTGACTCGCCTCTGGCCGGGTCACAGAGAGTCCCTTGTTTAGGTGACATTCCGGAGCCCACCACAAAAATACTCTTTGAAGGCAAGGTATTATTTGAATGACAGTGTCTAAATCCTGGCAGTGCTGTGTCCATACATTTTTGAGATACCATTGTAACTTCCTATATGCAGTTTGGCATTGGGAAGCACCAGAATACAAGATGCCATGAACCCTAATGCTTGAAGGACTGTCTCTGCAGTCAGCACGGACTGATGAGATAGTTGATGGAAGTAAAGTGACAGACTCTTTTGTTTGTCCGGGGTTAAAAAGGCCATCTGGGCTGCTGTATTCAGTCTCACACCCAGAAAGCACATGTCTTGAGAGGGTACTAGACTGGACTTTATTTCGTTCACAGAATACCCTAGGCATCTTAGCACTGCTATAAGACATTCCAGATGCTGTAGAAGGTCTTCCTTTCTTGAGCCAGAATCAGGCAGTCGTCTAAATAAGGATAGATTTGAAGTCCTTGTAGCCTGAAGTAAGCTATCACTGGAGCCAGAACCTTTGTGAATACTCTGGGCAGTAGATAAGCCAAAGGGCAATGCAGAGAGCTGATAATGAGAATCTCCAGCTTGAAACCGCAGATACTTCCTGTAACTTAGCCTGATATGCACATGAAGGTAAGCTTCCTTGAGATCTAAAGTTACCATCCAGTGATCTTTGCCCAGCAGGGGTAAAAGCTGTTGTAACGCCAACATCTTGAACTTGGGAATGTCCAGATAAGTGTTGAGAGATAAATCCAAAAGCAGTCTCCACGTGTTCCCCTTCTCTGGTACTAGGAACATGCGAATAAAATCCTAGGCCCCTTTCTGACACAGGGACTGGTAGAATGATGTCCAACACCCATCTGTCTTGAGTAATTAAATCCCAATTTCCTTTGAAAGAGACAGTTGTCCTTCAAAGGAGCTGCCAGACGAGAATCTACTGGCAGTTGAAAAGGCAGGTCATTGGGTCTGTTTACGAAAGGACTGACCCCTGCCTCACCAGAAGTCTGAGCAGGTGAACTCCTGTTCTAGGCCTAAAAGAACCTTGAGCCCTGCCCCTACCACGTCTAGACCTACCCCTAGACTGGGAATCATAAGCAGGACATGTCCACCCTTAGCAGGCCAATTTCTACTAAACTCGTGGCTGTACCTGCAAAACATCTTTAACAGTTTGCATAGACTTAGCTTTGTCCTCCATTTTCTTTAAAACTGCTTCCACAGGAGAACCAAACAACACATCAGACTGTAAAGGAGCATCCAAAATCCTTGTCTTAACATGCTCAGCCAAATTTTGATCCCTCAACCAGGCATGCCTGCGAAGAACAGAACTAGTGGCAGCCACCCTCGAGGAGGCCTGCACAGCATCAAAACCACATTGCAAAGAATGCTTGCCCACTTGTTCAGACACATAAACTAAATCCAGCAAGTCTTTACAATCAATACCTTCCGCCAAAGCATCCACCTTAGATTTCAATTGTGAAAGGAGATAATTTTGATATTTCAGCATGTGAAACTGACAATTCAACGCTCTCATGGCTAGAGTGGAAGAAGTATACACTTTCTTACCCCACCTATCTAACGCCCTTGCCTCTTTGTCAGTGGGAACAGGATTTTTAACCACAGAGGCCTTAACACCTTTAGGCCCCTGAGAAACAGTTTCTGGGTCCGCCCTAGGACTCTTAAACAAATACTTATGAGCTTCGGGCACCCTATAGTACCTATCAGGTTTAACAGGAGCAGGAGGCAAAGAATCAGGGTTCAGGGAAGCCTCTGCAAAAACATCTTCCACCACATTCAACACAGGAGGTATAGCTAAGGGCCTATGCTGGGGTAAAAACAAGAATTCCTAAGCCTCTTCCTGGAATCAGAGTAATCCTGGCCTTCCCATTTAAAGTGCTCCCTCATGGAATGCAGAGTCTCTGAAAATGAAAAATCCTCAGGAGGAGAAGCCGAAGGAGTGGCATCATCCACATCAGAATCAGAATAATGAGGAAACTCCTGCAAATCTTCTGCAGAAGATTCAGAAGCCCCTGAACCCTGTTCAAAACTGTCAAACTCTGGTTCCACTCTAGGCCTCTTATCAGGAGGGCCCATAGAACCTCTAATCATAGTAATCAAATCTTCTGCCATTTTAAGCATATGTTTCTTAGGTACAGAACCCGAAAGGCTAGGAGAAGCCCCTACTGAAGCTGAAGTTGGTCTACCTCTAAAAGAAGTTTTGGCAACAGAAGGAGAGGCTCTAACTACTTTGGGAAGAGAGGGAAGAATAGTTACCTGAGAAGCCCCCTCAGCCTGGCCTGCCTCCTGAGAGGGTACATCCTGTAACAGTAAAGTTTCCGCCTGAGACTCTATAGAAACTCCTGGCAAAACCTCTGGCTCCACTGAGCCATCTAAAGAACCGACGTCTGGGACTGCCGGTTCATCAACCCTAGGCTTAGCTTTGTCCTTGCGCTTCTTGGATGAAGCGGGCCGGAGCATCCGGCGGCATTTTATAATTGCAACGCTTCCCAAACACTCAATCTGGCACAGTCTAACCTCCTCTTAATAGTGCGTTTGTTAAACCTAGCACAAGAGCGGCAACCAACAACGTCGTGCTCAGGCCCTAAACAAGGTATACATAATGTATGGTAATCCCTATGAGGTATTTGTTTCCCACAAGAAATACAGTTATTCACTTTTTCTGACATCCGGTTAAAAACTGAGGCAAGAAAAAACCAAAATATTCCCCAACGGGGTACTTAGCCAACTCTGATTCGGTCTGAAACTCCGGTTTCGGAAATATTTCAGAACGCCAACCTGCACTCGCAAAACTGCTTCTGCATCGGATCACGCGGCAAAAAAGACTGAGGATATGACGCCGGTCATGCGCATTAGTACCCTGATGTACTGACGTCAGTCTAATGCGCCCTGACCGACGTCAGCCTTATACTCTGGTATTCGGGCCGACTGGATGCGGACTATACCCAATAGTAAGGACTGCAGCAATGGAAGACGAAGAACATCGTGAAGATTCATTCTAGGTCAGATGAAATATATCACTGATTAGTAAGAACCATGTGCTTAGCTGAATTTTGGGAACTCCAGCTGCAGATCTTTGCAGGGACGAAATAAAATATAAGTCGCACATCAAGTGTGAAGAAGCCTACCTTTAGAAATACTATTCTGATGTAATAAAAGACTATCAAATTTACTCTATTTTAACAGTGCTTTTTCCAGATTTCTTGTGCTTGCAGGTTGAGATATGAGTTTTCGTGAACAGTAAATTCCAGTTACCCTGTGAAAGATCCTCATTTCTACCATCTGCATTCATAATCACATCCTTTCAGTTACTAAGCTCATGTCCGTAGTTGAGAAAAAGGCATCAAATGATCACTAACCTGAGATTCATCCTATCACTCAGTTCTTAGTTCACCAGCATGATCTCATACAATGCCTTCAGTGCTACTGTTATTTCATATATCTGATTGTCAGACACCAACCACCTTCACTTGTGAATAATTAAACAGCTTCTCTTGGGGTAGAAACTTCCTTCAGTTCAAACAGAACAGTTCAACCTTTTCTTGATGAAAACCATGACCTTTGACTTAAAGGTGCTGACTTTTCCATCCCAGCTTTCACAATAACCAGTGAATTATTCCCGTACACTGAACCGTTACAGTAACTTGAGGAATAAAGGACAGCAGCAGACAAACATGCAACTGTAACATCCGATACTTTCCAAACCTCCATTGCATCTTCATATCCTTTCATAAAAAAGTCACATATGGAATGGGATGCAATATACACTTTTGAAGTCCTTTGTCCACCCCGAATATATTTGACTTAACAGTGACAATGTGGACACAGCTCTAAATCAACTAGTACAAGGAGTATTAATATTAGACGATGATGATGCTGCATTAGTGACACTGTTAGTGCGCATTGCACAGAATATGTATTGTTTAAACAGATAAATGCCATTCAAACTACAATAAAGTGTGTGTGTGTTAACTAAATAGGGATATCTCTGTTTCAGTAAATTTTAAAGCAAGAATCTTATAAGAAAGTGAATTAAGAAAACTAACAGAGCCACATGAATCACATCAGAAGCAGAGAATGGCTTCACTGGAGGCCAAATATGAGAGCCTTGTCATAGTACTGCAGCCTGTCAGCAATCCATTGTTGCTGCATCAGTGCCGCTAACAGTCAGTGTCAGAACTCATTAAACCTATCCTACGTTGCAAGAGTTTAATGACCAGAGCTCAGTGAGGCCTACACAAATGGAGATGGTCCTCTTAGTTCAGTCAACTCACCTACAGATGTCTGGAGACATTGTTCAAGCAAAGCATAAGTCAGCTCTGGCCAAATCCAAGGATGAAATACATTAAGTCAGGCTTGTGTATGTTCAGGACAAAGACAGGAAAGAAAAACCTGATGGAGGGCACTTAAGGTCGAAGTGGGGACTGCCTAAACTTTGTAATGACTGTGCTATGTGAACTGACTGAACTTTTGGAAGACAAGATCTCCACTGAAAGAGGCAAGGGAGTCCTGAGCCAGGCTGTGGAGTCTAGGAAGATGCCAAAATGTTTGCCAGTCCATTTTTAGACTAACTTTCTTGGGTGGCATAAGCCAGGGAACCTTGTTAGCTAGGCTTACTTAGGCCCTTGGGCCGACAGCCTAGTACCTACCTATGAAGATCTAGTTAGATTCTGGAGGCCAGGAAAGATGTTATGCATACCTCAGATGGGAATCTGCTATAGGAATGGAAACTAGTACTTTTTCATGCTTTTTACTTCTAGCTTTGCGTGATCTTTCTCCTTTGTTTAAACAAAGGAGATACACCTTGATCTTCAGGGTTCCAGTACTTACATTCTGTCTGCATGTAGTTAGCTCCTAAATCTAATACGGATGCAGGAAATTTTGATTCTAGACAGTAATTCACAGTGAGCGGATGAAGGAGAGCCAGAGACATAAATACTGTAGTTTGTATGACTGGTACTAATTATTGCAGCATATTAGAGGCCAGTTTATAATATGATCAGACATCTTGCCAATGCCTTGTTTATCTGAAAAAGGTCAAATGGCATCAGTCTTCAGAAGAGCCTAGTTCCAATAACTGGTTTGTTGCGATCATGTTCAAAGAAGGTAAAGCTCTGCAAGTCAAAAAGAATTTGTAAAAAGTGCTGAGAAACTTCTACGAAGATGGATTTTCCAGTGTGTGTGTGTGTGTGTATGTATATATATATATATAAATAATCAATATCTATATCTAGAGGGACTGGACAGCTATGCTCCACAGCTCCATATGTATATATGTCTGTATGTGAGGGGGGAACATGCATGACTACATATAGTTTTGGTCTGGCTTTATTGGCCTGAATGTACCCATAAAGACTTAAAGAGTATATACATAATATATATATATATATATGTATATATATATATATATATATATATATATATATATATATATATATATATATATATATATAATCTGTGTGTGTGTGTGTGTATATATATATATATATATATATATATATATCTATATATATATATATATATATACACACACACACACACACACACACACACACACACACACAAGTACAGAGGGGAGAATGCGTTTTACCTAGCTGTTATATCTCACATGTTCCCTTTTTGCCTTCTAAGAAGCCAGTAAGAATTAATGATCTGTGAGCTGTCAATAGGTAAAGGAAACTGTACTCTTTGTCTAGTAGTTACAGAAGGTGATACTCATCTCATATGGATAAATCCTGCATTACACACATGCAGTCACAGTTTCACTATACTCTTTATGATAGAAATGATAAGTCCACAGTGTGATAACCAAGGCTCACCTACTTATTCTGAATTGAAGATAAAAGGGAGACATAATTAAATCACATCACACAAAATATTCCAACATTAATATAAAGCTGGCACTACAGTTTTAGATGAAAAAAAAAACATTAAATGTTCTCTAAATTATATCTTCTACACTTTAAAATCTACCTTTCCAGAAATAATTAACAAAGCAGTGCTATAAGATTATGAGAGCATTCTCCAATGTTACATACTTTGACTCCACTTCCCCAATTCTCATTGAGATCCACATTATTCTATGACTGCCAAAATAAATGTTTTTGTAGGATGGACCCCCGAACATCCCACAATCCGCTGTATCTCTATACTAACTCGATCAACAGTGGGAATAATGGGAATCTTCCTTTCACCCACTGTACTGTCACCCTGGCTGTTTTACAGTGATGATTGTCATTACTGCAGTAAATCAGTGAAATTGCTCCAACCAACTAGAAGAGGTGATCTCTCTCTATATAGATAGATATAGACACACACACACATATATATATATATATATATATATATATATATATATATATATATATATATAAAATTCGTATATACATGATTATAGGTAGCATCATTAAAACTCTACTTGACTTTTTTTCTGCCTTGAGTGAGTTGAGGGGCAGTGTCAGTGGTGAATTAAGTACACCTTAGGTATTGTGAGATTTTCAAATCGAGGGTCATGGACACTTTTTGGACCATGGATAAATATATATTTTCTTTTAGTTTCACATTCCTCACTGTTTTAAGCATGTATTTATCTACCAGATTTATATTATTGTTTAATAATGCAAAATGTGTATGTCTTATACTTGAGTAGACTTGAAAATTTTCCAACAAAAACCAAAACAAAATTTGCTAGCCAAAAGTAATTGAATTTACTGATTCAGGGCATTTTAATAAACAACTACTCGAACTGCTGTTATAATCTACCAGTGTACTTGCTTAGCAATTCCAGGCATTTGTCTGTGTGCACCAGAAATGTCTGACTGTGATTTAAAAAGGGCCAAAGTAAAGTATTTCACTTTGCTTTGTGCAAATTTATACTAGTCCTGAAAAGGCAGACTAATGACTGTTTAATTTGATCATGATAGCAGGGTCACTGTCATCCACAAGTAGTCCTCAGTACCCAAACTATTAATCCCATTGCTGACTGTGAGCACCTCAGATGCTGATTGTGGTAACAATTAATTATGGACAAAGTGATGCATTTCAAATATGTTCCACATAAAGTAGCCACAGTAAAGTACTCCAACTTATTTCACATAAATGCCACTAGTCCTGTACAGTGAACCTGTTTAAGCAAGCAACAACAGAGTAAGATAACTTCATCCACAGATAGCCCTCACACCCATCAGTTATAGCTAGTTTGCTACCAGACTTCATCTGAGGCTTGGGAGGGTGGCCTAATGGTTAAGGTGTTTGCCTTACAAACACAAGGTGCAGGGTTTGAGTCTCACAAGGGATAATTGGCTAGGCTTAAAATGGCTCACAAGGGCAGTTAGCTTAGTATGAACCTATGAAACCTATGAAAATCTATGATAAAAACTAGCTCTAAACCTCTTAACACAAGAATTACTGACAAAAATCTGAAAATCAGGGAAAGATTTTAAATAATATATATATATATATATATATATATATATATATATATATATATATATATATATATATATATATACACACACACACTCACAAAGAAAGTTGCTAGAACAACAGTTTTTGAATTAGCATATATTTTCTGGAGGATAGGATGTCTGAACTCAAATACATACCATTATTTAGTTACTGCAATCCTCAATACTTTGCCAGAAAAAACACAACATATACAAGGAAGAGAAAGTATAGACAAAAAGCAGGGATATTCTGCAAAATTAGGGCCAAGTGAGAGCTGTGTACCTGGCAACATCATCACACAATCAGCAGTCATAAAAAATTATGTTTCCAATTAATTTCATATAAATGCATACTAATTATGTAGTCATAATGCTTATACTGAGTGAACAAGAGGGTAAGTAATTTTTATCCTCAGACCCCCCACAACCACCCAGAAGTTATCAACATTGTTTTATAGACCTCATTGAATCATGATAAAAAATAATACTTCTCAACCTCTTTGAGCAAGAATTAGGGACAAAGCAAAACATGAAGAACAAAATCCCACAATTAGGGAAAATTTTAAAGATGGTTCTTTTGTTTTCTGAGCCCACAATAAAGCAGTTTTCCAACTTATTTCACCTATACTTCTACTGCAATGCCAGGCTATTTCAACTGTGATGAAAAAATAAACCTCTCAGTGCAAGAATCAAGGACAAAGGCAAACAATATTAAATAAAAAAAGCTCTTAACACTTAGAAATTTGCTAGAATAACTTTTTTATGTTAGCAATGCATTTTCTGACAGATATGTTGCCTGAAATTCAAACGTGTACCATTATATAATGAATGTAATGCAATAATTAGCCAGAAAAAACAAACATGCTTTCCACAGAACAAATGAGGCAAGATCAAGGAACATTCTGCAAAACCAGCAGTGGCAGTTACAAGAACTCTAAAACATCTCTTCTTCTTGCATAATAGTAACAACACATTAAACTCATCAGGAAGGCATAAGCCAAAGAGCCATTGTGAGGAAAACCCAGAGCATTAAGTCAGTAAAAAAAGAAAAAAAATGCAATGCTAAGTCTGTTCTTTAAACTTGCTAGGCTTTTCATCTTATTGCGACCCAACCAGCTGCAGGAAAGGGCTGGTATAAACATGTAACACTACTTATTATTTTCCAGGATTGCTCATATGATGACAATGAATGCACTGATTGCAGAACCTGGGGAATGTGGGCACACATTACAGCTTCACACACCAAAAATATGAAAACAGCAAAACCAGGTATATTTTATATTTGGATAATGTGAGTGGATATTAAGAGAACTCCACCCTACATCCCTGACTAGAAACAGACACCGTGGAGAGAGGTACAGGCTCCCTTCCCTAGTCTGTCCCCATGGGACACTAGAACAAAAGTCCATAATATGGATATCCATAACTGCATTGGAAGATTTACAACATAATACAGAAAATACTTTGATAAAGAAAAATAATTATATGAAAGAAACCAAGAAAAAAATACAAGAATTGTTATATAAGCAAAGATATTTTTATAAAGAACAGAAGTATCAAGTTACTTAAGTAATTTAGTAAAGGAAAATGTTAGTGCAATAACAGAAATAAATAATAAATTTAAAAATTAAATAAATAAAATATGTAAATATTAAAACAACAAGCACCAACCTCTGCCAGTAGCCTGGTCCACAAATTACAAGCAGCCAAATAATTCCAAATAGATAAACAGACCAAGAAAAGGCTAAAGGATCCAGTACCACAAACATCTTCTGTTTATTGACAGTACATGAGCTCTTTCACAGTCAAACTGCTTCTTCAGATGTTCACATGTGTGTACTAGGCTAATGGCCCTGGGGCCTTTACAAGCCTAGCCATAGGATTACCCTGACAGTGCCATCCTGCATTAGTTCCCAGTGCCTCTGTCGAGTAGAGCCACTGGTGTTATCCCCAGGGTGAATTTTCTGTTTCCCATCCACTCATCAAGATTTCTCTTGAACAGAGTCAGCAAGGTGCTCTGTTTGACATGTATGGGAAGTCTGTCCCATAGCATGGGCAGTCTCTGGGTTATGAACCTGTGCCTCCAGCATGTTCTGTTAATTGTGGTAATGAGGTTGAGGTCTCTGGAGCGTGTGGTGAGGAGGGATTGGGATTTCTTTAAATGTAGCATTTCTAACAGAGCTGGGTCAGACATGGCTTTGTAAGTCGAGCAGAGATCGCCTCTAAGCAGGCAATATGAGACAGAGAATAGTTGTAGAGTTTTTTAGTCTGTCCATATAGGACAAGTGTTTAAGGCCTAGGATCCTCTTTGTGAGGTACTTTTGTGGCCTCTTCAGTTGTTGCAGGTGTCTAGTGAGGTACATGCCAAATGGGGCATTGTACTCAATGATTGGTCTAATGAGGCAAGAGTAGAGGGGAGACAATGACCTCTTTCTTCCTGGATGCAAAACCCTTAGTAATGAGATGTGCCACATAGAAGGACTTTCTGACCACAGTGGCAATGTGGTGATCAAAAGAGAGGTTGCTGTCAACCTGTGTTCCCAAATCTCTTATAACGTCTTCTGTGTTCAGTGGACTACCATCAATGTGGTAATTCATGGGAACTGGGTTTTTCGCAAAGGGGATGACAACACATTTTTTGGCATTGAGCTTAAGGCCATAGTTCTGACACCAGTCGTTGGTCACAGTGAGGCCATTCTGTAAGATGTCAATATCACTTGGGGAGTTAATAATAGCTCCCAAGTTGCAAACATCTATGAACTTTGTCAGCCAGAATCCCTTTCTGTTGGCCTGGACTTCACAGAAGTAGATACCAAACAGGAGAGGACCCAGGACTGAACCCTGTGGGACTCCACTTGTGACTAATCAGCACTCTAACTTGGAGTCAGCTTCTTTCACACTGTGGGTTCTATCTGTGAGCCAGTTTGCAACCCACCTAGTGATATAGGGGTTGATGCCAAGCTTAGTGAGTTTTTCTATGATTCGTGAGTGGGAAATGATATCAAAAGCCTTGGCCAGATCAGGGTAGGCTGTATGAACCACCTTGCCTTCATCCACAGCTCTGGTGACTGATTCAAAGAAGTCAACCAAGTTGAGCAGGCATGATCTACCATTCACAAAACCAAACTGTGTGGGGATCCAGAATTTAGAGATTCCCTATATCCTTGTTTATTAGGTCCATGATGATGCTTTAAATAGCTTTGCATATCAGGCTAATGGACCAATAGTTCCCAGGGTTTGTAGTCGCTCCTCCTTTGTGGAGAGGGTAACTGTAGCAGTGCGCCATTCAGCAGGGACAAAGCTTGAGGAGAGGCTGTGATTGAACAAAGCACACAGGTGAGGTGCCAGTTCACTCTGTAGTTCATGTAGAACACAACCAGGGATATTGTCAGGTCCCATAGAGGCTGTATTCTTGGCCTTGGACAGTGCTGTTTTAACCTGTGCAGCAGTAATACCGGGTGCATGGCAATCTAATGGTATTGTGATTGGGTCCTTTGGGGGGGGGTGAGGGGGCTAAAGTTGGTACTGAATCTATCAGCCAGTATACTGGCAATATCTGCTGGCTCTGTATAGGAGGTACCATTGTGCAGTAGCTCAGAGCAAATCTGGGTATTGCCGTGGAGATTCTTTACATAACTATAGAAGGCCTTCTGGTTGTCTTTACTATCTGCTGCAATTCTGTTTTCATACCTAGCTTTAGATGATTTGATGAGGGATATCAACTTTTTGTTGAGGCAGATAAGGGAGGTTTTCCAGTCTTGGGACTTCACCTTATTCCCCATCAGATTCCTTCTTCTGTTGTAGAGTTTGTTTATGGCAGCGGACCACCAGATTGGCTTCCTTTTTTTGGCAGAGAGTGTCTTGGTTGTATTGGGTATGGCGAGATCCATGCATTTGTGTACGTGTTTGTACAGTGCACTGGTGTATGATTCTGCAGTCATGCAACTATTCTCCATTTACATGGGTGCCGTAAAGTTAGCCACCTCTGTTTGTAGGATCCCAAAGTTAGCTTTGGAGAAGTTTTTCATGGTGGTTACCTTTGCTGGGAGGTGGGAGGGATGTGGATTTCCAAGGTGATTAGTTTGTGGTCAGATCTAACCAGGGAGGAGCTGACTACTGGTGTAGAGCAACGGTCGCCCATGTTAGCAATGAACAGGTCAAGGATGTTGCTACCTCTAGTGGGGGTAAGAACGAGCTGGTCCAGGGCATTAGAATTAATGAACTCCATGAAATGTTGGGCAAGTGTATTGGTACATGAGTAGTTTATTCAGTTAATGGAGGGGTAGTTGAAGTCGCCCAATATGAGTGTTAGGTTGGACTCTAATATTCTTCAGGGTGCTTAGGAACATGGAGTGCGAGTCTTGGGACATGGTTGGGGACCTATAGCAGGCTACAACCTGACTCGCTGTCTTACCCAATGCTAGCTGCACCTGAAGTATCTACGTGTTATGTTGGGCTACCAGTCTGGAGGTGTGTGCATCCTTTATGAATATGGAGACACCACTGCCTTTGGAGCTTCTATCTAAGTTCTGGGGCTGAAAGGTGTGGAATGAGTTATAGCCTGGTAGTGCAGGGGTTGCTTTCTGCTGCCTTGAACCAACAGCTAGCTGAAACCCCATTAGTCAACTCTTACATAATTAGTCACATGATAAATTAAAAACCAAGCATGGTTTCTTATACAGACAAATACATTTAAAATAAAAATATATAGAAATATCAAAATGCAAGATATACACAAGAATAAAAATAATGAAAATGTGCAAAAAGACTTCTGTTTCTTGTACGTATAAAAAAACACACTTTTCATCTAAATAATGGTCTAGCTTTTAACATTGGTTTTAAGGGAACCTTGTCATTCAAACCATGCCCATAGTAACCCCTTAACCTGATGATCCATTCGGCCTCCCAATTGTTCTATCAAATTCCTTATATCTCTTCCTCGTATGTTCTCATATACTCTGCCTATAGCCATAAATTTAAAATTATGATTACTATGTGTTTCAAAAATATGTTTTGCTAAGGCTATGTGATAGGCATGCTGCTTCATTCTATCCCTAAAAGCCCTATCCATCTTACCTACATAAAATTTTCGACATACTACACACTGTGCAATGTAAAAAATGTGTACCGGATCACATGTAGCATGAACTTTGAATGTATAAGTTCTATCCTGATCTGGGTGCTTAAAGGTTTCTGTACTATCTATAACTTTACAAACTGAGCATTTTTCACATGGGAGAATGGCCTTGATGCTACCCTTACCATTATAATTATTATTAGGATAGCACAGCTGCATTTTTAATGACTTCATATTTTTTAAAAAAAAACCTTGGTTGTGAAGCAACCAGCCCCTTTCATTTCTTCACCTATAACTAATACATTCCAATGTTTTCTAATGACTTTCATGTATTGATTGGCATTGCTGGAATAATACAATTGAACCTTTCGCTTCTTGTCCCTTAATGCCAAACTCTCTCCATGGGTATTAAAATGTATTTCTGAAAAATAAGGGTTAGCTTAATTGTTCTTGAACGTTTAACTTCTATAACTGCCTACCCCATTCTCCTTATACCCTCTGTTGGTAAGGGCTGTCCCTAGATTCTCCATATGATCTAGAAAGTCTTGATTGTGTACATTTAATTGAGATGCCCTAAGCATCTGATTTTTTACCACATTTCTAAAAATGTAGTGAGATGCATGCTTTCTCTAAACAACAAATGGTTGCAATGACTAACTGTAGAAATCATGCCAGTTCCATCAAAAATAACTGTAACATCCAAAAATTTGATGCTCTTATCAGAAAACTTGGGATGAAAACCACAAAAATGTGGTGGTCCTAGTGATGTGTTGCTCAAAATTATGGAACTGCTCAAGAGACCCATTCCATAAGAGGAACACATCATCCACAAACCTGCGAAAGAACACTATGCCAATGTTGTCCTGGCCATATGGGAACAAGAACATGTTTTGAGGGTCCATTTAGTGAACATGTTGTAAACTATGTACCCACACGTGAAGGTATTGGAACATAAGATGAAACATTTAGATGTATAGATTAAAATGATTCTATTCTGACAGCTAAATGCATGTCAGAAGAGAATGAAAAGATAATAGAAAAAAATGAGAAGTTAGACACTCTTGATTATGGATATGGATGGTAAGATACAAGCAGTGAAAATGTTTTAGCCCATTTTGCTTTGTATACTGGTCAGGTATATTTCATCAACCAGAAAAAAAAATTGTAAACCATATTTAATAAAGAGTTGAAGGAATTTATTTGGGGGGGGGGGGCAAGAGTTACATGGGTTCTTTTTTCTCCCCAGAGAACAAAGTGGTTTAAGATTACCTAATTTGAAAGAATTCTTTAAAGCTATGCAGTTACAACTCATATACAAAACACAAGCAGAAGGTTAAAAATCAAAGTCGAAAGGCATGACAATGAAACAGGGGTAGTTAAAAAAAAAATGAAGAGAGGACTGTGGATGCAGGGCCTTAAGGAGAACAACCATAAAGAATATCATATTTATAAAGTAGCAGAAATTATTCTAAGCATGACGCCAATACAGGAATGTAGAAAATATATTTTATGAATAGATATGACTACAAGTAGATGCAAAGAAAATCGGCAAGACAGGCTGGAATTTCTTGGGGAAAATCAGCAAACAGCCAAGGTACAGGGAGCAAATAACTACTGAGGAAAAGGTAATAGTTGGATGAGACCAAGTAGAAGTTTGGACTACAAGTTAAAGAGTGCCTTCCCTACCAGGGATTGATAAGATTATAGACAAAGAAGAAAGAATGGGGGAGTTCTAAGAGAAAGGCCAGTTCATGCTGAGATATTAGTTGAAAACTAGAACAGAAGTTGGTGTTACAAAAGGAAATAATTACAGCATATAAAATATTACAAGAAAAGAGTGAATAGAAAGGCAATATGCAAAGGAGCAGTGAAAGGAAACAGTAGGACTCCCAAGTAAAGTTCAGAAGGCTTACAATCTTTGCCCGGAAGTGTTTGCAACGGTACATTTATACCCTAAGCATACTTCAGATGTTTCCTCTGGTAAACCACAATTGATGGAAGTATGAAGAGAGAGAAAAAGAGGGGTAAGTGGGAACATATTTTTTGGATATGTAACAAATTAGATTGTCAGTATTTTGTCAGAAATTTTGGGGGAGCAAATGACTATATCCAAGTAAATATATTTTTAAAACATCTTTATTAAAATATCACTTAAGCCATGGGTGCATGTACACTAATAGAAAAGAAAACAAACCATATTAACAATTTTTTATTTACACACATTATACATTATATTTTCTTCTTTATAACAACTTTCAGTCCAGCCTTACATAAATTCCTCAATTCCTGCCTTCCCTTAAACCTCACTCCTCCTCCTGAACATTATTCTGCAAGTATTGTTCCAAAAATTCCATTTCAATACAATTTGTTCCCTTCCTTTTCTAAAGATCCCTTTTGCATTTTGTTGTCTCTTTTACCATATTCATTACTTTAAATATAGTTGGTTTACACTTTTTCCTTAGTTACAGCCACTTGCTCCTAATATTTCTGATAGGATTATGCAAACAGGGTAATTTTTAAATCTGCCATAACATTACTCTCTCAAAAACATGTTCTCAGCTACCTCTTTCTTCCCTGTCAAATCACCAATTTCTGCTATCTACCCTAGGAAAAATTATATGAAGCCTGCTTTGGGGTATAAAAATACTTATGCAAACATTTCCAAGCAAAAATCTTAAACCTTCGAGACTTTGTTGCATACCTGAGCGAAATGCATATGCCCTCCCATTGCTCCCTTGTAAATTGCCTTTCTAGACTCTCTTGCCAATCTTTTCTAACCTCCTTTGATTGTGTCTTATAGGTTGGTACTAGGCTATCAGCCCTAGGGCCCATACAAGCCTAGTCATAACAATTTCCTGGATATTTCTTCCCACAATATTTACTTCTCTGGACCCCTGTCTAGCAGGGAGACTGACATGATCCCTGCGGTGAATTTCCTATCTTCCATCCAATCTTCAAGGTTCCTTCTGAAGAGGGCCAATGAGGCACTCTGCTTGACATGCATGGGCAGTCTATTCCAGAGTATGGGGAGTCTCTGGATCAGGAACCTATCCCTTCAGCATGTTTTCTTCATTGTGATGACAAGGTTTAGATCCCTGGAGTGTGTGGCTCTGAGGGATTGGGGTTTCTTTAAGTGGAGCATGTCCAACAGCTCAGGGTTTGACACGGCCTTGTATCTTAAGCAGAGATCGCCTCTGAGTAGACAATATGCCACAGAGTATAGCTGGAATTTTTTTTTTTTAGACTGTCAGCATAAGGCATCTGCTTTAGGCCTGTGATTCTTTTAGTGATGTATTTATGCGGCCTTTCCAGCTGTTGCAGATGTCTTGTGAGGTACATACCAAATGGGGCATTGTACTCTGTAATGGGTCTAATGAGGGATGAGTACAGTGGGACAATGACCTCTTTTTTCCTCTGGATGAAAATCCCTTAGTAATGAGGTGTGCCACATAGAAGGATTTCCTGACTGTTGTGGCGATGTGGTTATCGAAAGTGAGACCACACTGTCCACCTGTGTCCCTAAGTCTCTCATCACACTTTCGGTGTTTAGTGTACTGCCACCTATGTGGTAATTCATGGGCACACGTTTTTTCCCAGTGGGGATAACTATACATTTCTTGGCATTAAACTTGAGCCCATGGCTCTGGCACCAAGCATCTGCTTCTGTAAGACCCTTTTGTAGAATATCCACATCATTTGGGGATTCAATAATGGCTCCCAGTTTGCAGTCATCTGTGAACTTTGTTAGCCAAAGTCCCTTAGTGTTGGCCTGTACTTCAGAGAAGTAGATGCCAAACAAGAGCGGTCCCAGGACTGAACCCTGAGGTACTCCACTTGCCTGGAGCTGGATTTGGAATCAGCTACTTTTACAGTCTGGGTTCTGTCAGTAAGCCAGTTGGCAACCCATCGAGTGACGTAGGGATTTATGCCCAGCTTAGTAAGTTTATCTAGGATTCCAGAGTGGGGGATGGTAATGAAGGCCTTGACGAGGTCCAGATAGGCTGTGTGGACTGCCTTACCCTCGTCCACAGCTCTGGAGACTGATTCAAAGAAGTCAATCAGGTTCAGGAGACAAGATCGCCCCTTCACAAACCCAAACTGGGTGGGGTCCAGTGTTTGAAGGTTGCCAATGTCTTTGTTTATAAGTTCCATGATAATGCATTCCATGCCCTTGCAGATCAGGCTCTTCAGACTGATGGGATGGTGGATCCCCCCTTGTGGAGTGGGATAACTGTAGCGGTGCGCCACTCAGTGGGCACGAAGCCTGAGGCTATGATTAAACATGACACTTAGGTGAGGTGCCAGTTCATTTTGTAGTTCATGTAGTACACAGCCTGGGATGTCATCTGGTCCCATGTATGCTGTACTCTTAGCTTTGGAGAGTGCGGTTTCTACCTGTGTGGCCATGATTGCCAAAATTTGGCAATCTTTTGGTATTCAGATGGGCCCTTTAGGGGGGTGAAGATGGCAATAAATTGATCTGCCAGGATATTGGCAATATCCTTGGGATCAGTATATTTAATGCCATTCTGTTGTAGCTCAGGGCAGATCTGAGCATTGCCATTTAGATTCTTGACATAACTATAGAATGCCATGGGTTGTCCTTGGAATCTTTGGCAATTTTAATTTTGTAACTAGCTTTGGAGGATTTTATGAGGGATCTCAGCTTCTTACTGAGGCTGGTAAGGAAGTTTTTTTGCATCCTGGGGTTTCCTCTTTTCTGCAACAGTTTCTTCCTTCTATTGTATAATTTGTTTATGGCAGGGGACCACCAGATTGGCTTCCATTTTTTGGAGGAGAGTGTCTTGGTTCTGTTTGGGATGACACAATTCATGCACCAGTGGATGTGCTCATGCAGTGCCTTAGTGTAGGCTTCAGCAGTCGAACTTTCAGCTCCTGTCTGCATGGGTGTCATGAGGTTTGTCAGTTCTGACTTGAATAGCATGAAGTTGGCTTTGGAGAAGTTTTTTTTTATGGAGGTTTCCTTACTGGGGGTGGGGGTGGGATGTGGATGTCAAGGGTGATTTGCTTATGGTCAGACCTGACCAATGAGGGGTGACCACTGGTGTGGAGCATCTATCTCCCATGTTGGCAATGACCAGGTATAGGGTACTGGAGCCCCTGGTGGACAATGCATTAGTTGATCCAGGGCGTTGGATATTATGAATTCCAAGAACCTTTGGGAAAAGGTGTTGGTACTGGAGTAGTTTTCCCAGTTAATGACAGGGTAGTTGAAATCACTAAGTATTAGGGTGTTTGGTTGTATCTTAATATTTTCCAGTATGTTTAGAAAGGTGTAGTGAGAATCTTGGGGTATGGTGGGGGTTCTGTAGCAAGCAACAATTTGGATTGCAGTCTTACCTAGTGTTAGTTGCACCTGGAGAATTTCAGATGCATTGGGTTGGGCAACTAGCCTGGAGGTGTGAATATCCTTGGTGAATATGGACACTCCTCCACCTTTAGTGTTTCAATCTTGGTTTGGTGGCCAAAAAGTGTGGCAAGAGTTGTAGCCTGGTATTGCAGGGGTGTTCTCTGGAGCCTTGAACCAGGTCTCAGTTACTGCACAGATATCGATGCTCTGCAATTTTAGGAGTGCCTCAAAGAGATTGCATTATGAGGTTTAGACTTCTAGCATTGAGTAGCATTACCTTCAGATTTTGCATGCTTGTATATGTTACGGTGGTGGTTTTGTCCTTTGAACCTTGCCTAAAAAAGGCACTATAGAGGTGGCAAGAGCTTTAGCCAGTAACCCGAATCCCAAGGGTGACAGGTGCAGACCATCTCTGGCAAAGCATCATAGTTTGTCAATCTTGTTGTCCCAGGCAGACAGATGCTGGATTCCCTTTGAATGACACCAGAAGCTTAGCCAATTGTTGAAGTCAATTATTTTGTCCTTATACTGTGGTATAATTCTGGGCGAAAGCAGAATGCTACTCAGGGCTAGGGTCATACCTGTCTGGGCCACATGATCCGAGAGCTGTTCGATGTCTCTCTTCATGTAGTCCGGGGAGGTACGTCTCAAATCATGCTCTCCCAACATGGACAATGACTGAGTTGTATTTGTACTTGTTGTGGAGTGAGTTGAGTGCATGCGTTATATGGCGAATCTTGGCACCAGACAGGAAGCTGACTGTAATTTCCTCCTTGTTCAGCCTTGTGAGTGGGACATCAGTGTGCCTGACTATAGAGTCACCTATGACTAAAGTGTTGGGTATGTTGTCTTGCCTTAGGGGCTGTTGTTGGGTGGCAGATTGGTGTTGTGAGCTATGTGTCACTGTGGTTGTGACTGGTATTTGTTAGCGTTTCAGCTTCGGAGATCCTTGTTGCTTGGGCTGGTTAATGTTAAGGGCCTCCGCATATTTGGGTTTAGTGTTGCTATGTTTGGGTGTTGATGGTGTGGGTTTTGAAGGGCTATGTGTTGCTTGAGGTGTAGTGCAGGTGTTAACCTTCTCCTCTTGACTGTCTAGCACAATCTTGGATGGAGAGAGCTTTGCTTCCAGTTTGGCTATGTAAATGCATCTCTCACAGGTTGTAGTGTTGGGTGGTAGGAGGAGAGGGTTGGTCTGTGTATATGAGGCAGTTGCTGCATTGCCCAAGTATGCCTAGATTCACCAGATGGACAGGAGAAATCACCGGAAGCTGACCCTTGGACATGCCTGTTAAGGTGCTTTTTTTGTAAAGTACAAGAGCTCTTTTCCCTTACCTTTGCAAGGTACTTTGCAGTTATAGGCTGTTTAGTGCCTATGATTAATTTCTCTTTATTAACAAGGATAGTTGATTGCTTGTATCAGTTTAAGGCTTCCTAGTGTTTTCCAGCAGGTTCTAGAGCAAGTTCTAGTCATAGGGATTCAGATTTTAGTGCTACTACTGAGAAACCAGCTAGTTCTAATGGAAAATTTGAAGAGCAGACTTTCTGGCACCTGGAATAGTTTAACTGTAGCCCCACAGTGCTTCATGATGCGAAAAATGCACAAACATGCACGTTTTTCAGCCAGAAAGTTGAAAGGGATAGAAATCAGCCCAAAATGACGGATAAAATTACAATTTCAGAGCTGGAAACTACTCCTCTACTGTTAGATAGGCAGTACAATGCTCACCACTTCCACTGGTAAGCAGTAGGACTTCCCTCTACCACAGCAAGGTCTGGATAGCTCTGAGCACAGAAAATAAAGTCCTGAAACCAGCAAAGCCTGGGATCTGGACTATACTAGCTAGGAAAGGCAGGGAACGAGCAAACAAGATAGTATTTATTTATTTTTTTTGGTTAAAAATGGCTAAACAATGCAATAATACAGTAAATAAACACAGAAAAGGTAAACACACATGAGTTTGTAGCCCTAAACAGTAAATGCTAATTTTAGAGAGTTTTAATTGCAATTTAAAACTTTTTAAATGAAGCGCAAGTGCACAAGTGAAAAATGATTTAAAAGGCATACAATAGAATAAGTAGCTAGTCTACATATACAGAAAAGTCTCTATATACAGAAAAACAGCTAAAACACAAACAATTCAAATGCAGTGCAGCCTAGAGCACTTGAGTTGCAGCAATATTAAGGCAAATACAGTTTTAATAAATGCACTTAGTAGGCAATACATTATATGCTTATTACTTATTTCTATTCTAACAGCAAATTTGACTCTAGATGCAACTAAAACCACTATCAGAGCAGGTCTTCACCTTAGGACTCCCCTATCTCTTTCTCTTCACATAAACTCACATCAATCCCTGATTGGGAAGACCGTCTCTAACCTACAGTCCAAACATCTTGGCCTGATCCTACTCGAATACCTTTCCCTCTCAAGTATTTTCTCCCAATACCTTGCTTGGTTCTATTGACAGTTTTCTCCAGTAAATTACAACCTTCTCTTACCCAATTCTATACCCCCTACGTACACAGGCATCCCTTGTGGCAAAATCCCCTTCTTCCGTTCATGTACTGGCTTAATTTTTAGAATCCTTTCTGCAACTTTATGAATATAATATTTCTCTGTTTTTAAGTCTTTTGGGTTGCTAATACTATGGTGGGAATGGACCCCATAACTAAGTCAAAGTAAGTTCATGAAATTAGTAGTGTTTCAATCTTTGATATGCCCAGAAGAGCTCTTCTCATCACCCACAACATGCCCAGTAATGCCTCTTTCTGCAGTTTTTACAAAGTTACATGTATCGGTAACATATCCAAGAATGACAGTCATGTTTTATAAGATCTGTTGCTCCCTACTGCTACTGGAACTGTCTGGATATCCCTTTTCCACACTGCCCTCATTTCTGCCTGCAAATCCTTGTATTTTATGACTTTTTGTCTCTGTGTACGTAAGACACTGTAGTCACTGGGTGTAGGAATTTTAATGATCAATGCTTCTTTTCCATTCATAGACTACTATATCTGGTTTTCTCACATCTGCTTTTTGAACTGTTGGTAATGGGTGATCCCATGTGATATAAACTTCACCATTTTCTATATAATGCTTTGTGGCTCATCTTTCCAGGTCTATGTTCAGCCACTGCATAAAAGTTGCACTGAACAGCTAATACTTAAAAGTTAACTACAGAATGTTAATATTACAGAACACGCTTTTATTTGATAAAAAAAAAATTATCGAACACCCATAGTTAACCAACACAGAGGAACATAGAAGAACCGCAACACAGACCACATGCTTCGTGTTTTTCAGTAATTTCAATACTATGTTTGCACAATCCCCAATGCAATAGCCTTGCCACATTATTATGCCTTTCAGTACAGTCATTCTGTCATTAGTATATCACAACCAGCAACAAGATGTGCAACTGTTTCCAATTCTGTTTTACAAAACCTACATTTGTCTGTTTCTCCGACATATTAAATGGACTTTGTAAACCCATGTGTATGTTGTCCACTACCTTGGGCTGCCAATATTAATCTTTCATTTTTTGGTTTAAATTCAGCTCTCCTTACCCATTCCTATATTCAGTCTTGATCTACATGAGGTTGTTCCAAGAGTTTTTTATACTTGACACTACATGCATTTTAAAAATTTCTTGCCTTCTCATTTGATCCTTCACCTTATATTCTTTTTTTTTTTTTTGGCACATTCATTTGCTGCCTGATTTTTATCTACTTCTGGTTTGATTTTCATTTCTGCTCAACACCTATATGCTTCTGCTAAACTAATTAGGGAGGTCATCTTAGCCATATTCTCATGTTTGGGTCTTGTGAGGTCAGCAGATACGTATCCAGTCGTATGATTGGGTATCTATACATGTAATCAATTTCAAGGAGGCCCATACCGCCTTCAGAATGGGGAATAAATAGTCCTGACATGCGCTGATTTTTATAAATCATTTGATGAGCATGAAGCATCCTTCTTGTTTTCCTGTCCAACCTATCCAACACCTTTTGGGGGCAGTCAATCCCTCCAAAACTGTAAGTTAGGACAGGAAGAGCAAATTGGTTTATAGCTTTGACTTTGCTCCTAGATGCTGATGCTGTTTTTGGTAGTAATTAAATTCTTCTAAAATAATCCTACATTTTATTTGCATTTGTTCATGTTTTATTGTTTAGCCTTCATCAATTCCCAAATATTTATACACTCCCTCTTGCTCACATTCTTTTATATCACATTCCTGTCCCAAACCCATGCTTTTTGTTGCTGCAACTTTCCTGCTTTTGCACATTTGTCAAAACCAAATGATAATCTTACACCTAAAAAAGTTTTGACCACTTGCAGTTGTACTTTCAGTTCCTCATCTGATGAGCTATACAATTTTAAATCAGCTCCAAAAAGAAGATGAGAAGTCCTTACACTTTTTTTTTTGTTTTCTGGGAGCCAAACTGTTGCAATGACCTAATCTCTTAAGTAGACAGCTTAATGGGTTAAGAGGCAAGACAAAACAGCAGCGGTGACAGTCATCCTGGAATATCCCCCTTTGAATTATTATCCACAAAATAATTTGTCCTTTATCACTGCTTAACTGCAAAGTAGTTTGTCACTATTTCATGGTCACTGTAATGTAATCAATGAGTGTAGGGTGTACATTATACATTTTTAAGCACTCTTTTTGTCCATGAATGTGGGATACTGTCAAATGCTTTCCTGTAGTCTAGCTATGCCATACTTAGATTCTTTCCTTTTTCACAGCTCTCCATTATGACTAACACCAAATGATCCCTTGTTCCATAGGACTTTCCTTTATTATCTTTTTGTTCTATTGCTATGATTTAGTTTTCTTCCTAATTACTACAAACTCTGTCGGCATCAATTCCAGTGTATAGTTTATACATCATTGGAAGGCAAGTTATTAGTCTATAGTTTTTAGGATAGCTTGCAGGTTTGCTCTTAAGTAGGAGTATTGTTTTTCCTGTTGTTAACCACGCTTATGTCAGTTTGGGATGTGCATATAAATAGTTCTTACGCATGGCTAAATCTTCATGTAAGGATTTTAATACTTTTAGCTAGAAGTTAGGTACTACATCTGGGCCTGGGATTTTCCAGTTAGAAGCTTTTCTTAACTTTGTTTCAATCTCTCTGGCTGTTACTTCATCCCATTTCATATCCTCTACATTTGAGCTTATTTTACTTTTTCTGTTCATTACGCATCTTTGGTATGCTCCACAGGATCTTCATATATATTTCTTCAACATGAATCTACATCTTTTCTTTGGTGGCGTTTCAATTCCTTTTCCCTTGTTTCCCAATTGTCTACAAAACATTTTTATGTCAGATACATAGCTTATTTGTACTTATTCCTTTATATTTATCTGCATATCTTCTAAGATTTTCTACCTGCGCTAATATTGTTAGTTTATTATCTGCGAAGGTGCTTGACAGACCCTGGTCTGTTCTGATACTGCGCATTGCTTTTATCACATCTATCTTTTACAGTATTTTCATTGATCTGTTCGCTCATATACTCTAACAGTGACACTTCTTGTCTTAATTGCTTTATAGTTTTCTCTATTCAATGCTTCCATGATAGCATTTGATTTATTTCCTTTCTTTCCCTCACTAACCTGTGTTTTTGTGGTAAAACTATATGTTATTAATTTAGCTGCACATTAATATAGCCTGTTTACTTATGTTATATAGCATGAAGGTCAATGGACTATCCTAATTACTGTGCTCATTTGTTTTATCAGACTTCTGACTTTTGGGGTTTTATTGACTTTTTGTAGTCTATTTCTTTCATTGATCTTAATGTTTGTTCATCTCTGTTAAATCAAGCAACTCTTCTCTTGGATCATTTTCTTCTAAAACTGGGGCAAATTCTTTGTTCTCCATTTCCTGCAGGTATTCTTCATAATGTTCCAGAGCATCTTCCTATACCATCCATTGTTCTTTCATATGGGAATTCACTGGCCTATCATTCCACAACGACTGCTTCAAAGTTGCCACAGTTCCTTCCCGTGCTGTGCAACTCCAGATGAATATTTGTAGTGGTTTCCTATGGACGTCTTCAAAGTATCTTCATATGGTAACCAATCAGATGTTTCCCACTCCATTGGTTTCTCCCTAATTTGAAGATCCATTGCTCTATCCTGCTGTGATGTTATCAGTTATATTTTCGAAACTAAATCATTCACTTCACCAGTTTCTATTTCTTTAACTTCTCCATTACTAATTTTCTTTTTTACTTTTCCTCTTTTCTTATTTTTGTATTGTAAAATTTTACATGTCTAGATCCCTTTGCCTGCATTTCTCTTCATATATCTTTGGTGCTGCTCTTTATTAATTAGTTTTGCCTTTACTTAAATATAGCAGCGTACCAAATCTTTCAAATGTTCATATTTCTTTTTCAGATGTCTCCTGTTTCTCCTTACTTTGAGGACTTGTTGTTCCATTATGCTGCGATATAAAATGTGTTGGATTTTCTACTCCAAACCCTTCACTTCACAAGTACACCATAACTTCAGCTTTTATTTTTTTAACTTGTACTTTACGGATCTTTTGTTCTAAATTCCCTATTTGTGAGCTTATTGTTTTTTTTATTGAGAAATATTCCATATCTGGATGTCTTTGTATTTCTGTTCAAATATCTTTGGGACTGCCTTTTTATGTTAATTAATTTGACTTACACCTTTGCATAAGTATTACACCACATCAGATCTTTCTTTCCCATTTCCATATTTATTTAACACCTTTCAAAAGTCTCTAGATTTTGTTCTTTATATTTTCACACCAATTGCTTCTTTTTCAAAATGGCCCAAGGTTTGTCTATATAATGTTTTTCATAAATCTGTTGGATTAATGAACACAAATTTTATTTGAAGCTTCTGACAGTACTTAGTCTACAAGTATTTTTCTTTCCTCTAATTTCTTTCACCCTTTTTGTACATCTGTGTGGAAATTCTGGGCTTCTTGCATAATAGTAACAATACCTAATTTCTTTCTCGTCTTCAATAGTCCATTGTATTGTCTTTATGGCTCTTTTATGGTGCATCAGTTTTTCTATTTTTGATTGCTACTTCCTTCTACAACAGCACCTGATGTAACCCCATTCTACGAATGTCTCCACATCTTGAATATTCTACACTGTCATTTATTTTCAGTCCTGGCACCAGCCAAGATTGGGCGATTTTTATCCTGGGTCTTGTGCACCCAGCTATCTTTTCTATTCTTTAACCTACTTCTGTCCATGATATAGGCTATATAAAATACAGTATTTTTTATATATATATATATATATATATCACACACACACAGTGTGTCGCCTTGGTGAGATTTCGTGAAAAACAGGGTCCAATTAATGTACGTACCCACCAAGACTGGAGGATGAATTCACTTTCAGCAATACTACTCTCATTTGCTTGCTGACTTATCCCGCCATTCAGAACCCTGTCTACACGGTGGCTGTTATTCTCCTTAAGAATCTACATTCAAAATTCCACACTCCTGACTTAATCATCCCTTTCCACTTTGAATTATAACCTTCTACTTGCATTGTGTATATCCTTTCAAATCAGGTAGTCCTAAATCATCTTGTTCTATTAGGAAGATCAATTTATTCCTCTTAACTCTTGCCCTCTTTCCCTCCCAGATACATTATTTCAACTCTTGTTGATTATTGCCCACAATTTAGTTTCTCAGTTTTTGTATTATCATTTTAGTCTCTTTCCATATATCCTTAGGTGCAGTAACAAGAAGTGCTTTTAATCCATACTCCTAAATAGCTGAACTAAGTCATGAGAGGGTACATAATTTATGGTTATAGCCTTTGTTTTATATATTTTTTCATTTTATATTCTGAAAATACTTGAAATGGTCTCAAAATGTTCCACAACACTGACATGTCCTTTTCTGGATTTATCATGTACAAAATAATATCTGCAGAGAGACAATTTTTCTTGATACCAGTTATATTTTGAATTTCTGAGTCCCTTATTTTCTTTACCAATGGCTCAAAACCGAAAAACAAATTAAGTGGAATGTGGACACCCCTGCCTGGTTACTCCCTTCAAACAGAACTTAATAGGAAGAAACCCTCTTACTTTAATTCTTTCCTCCATTCCTTCATATAGCCTCCAAATTAACTTTATTATTGTATCAGGAAGTAGAAATGCATTTAGTTCCCAACTATTACAATTCCAGCTTACTATGTTGAATGCTTTCGATGCATCAAGAACCAACAACATCAGCATCTTCTTACATTCTGTTTTTCTCTGGGTCATCACTGTTCAAATATTTATCACCCCTCCACAAAACCACAGTGATCCAAATCTATCAATTTTGGCAACACATTTGCCATTCATTTAACTAGTATAGACAAAAACCTTATAATCATAATTTAATAAGTCCATACGAGGCTGGAGTTGACAGATCCTTACTCACTGGGCAATACAGCCACCACAGCTTTCCTCTAAGATGCTTTTACAAAAATCTTCCAGAACTTTATCACTTTTGTCCTCCAAACCTCCTCAGGAATGCCATCTGTTCCTGGAGACTTTCCTTCAGATTGATTATACATCGCCATTGTTATCATATAGCCTACATTAACTATTAGTTGTTGAGTCTCATTTGCCCCTAATCTTGGCATTATCAAGTCTTCCATAAACACTTATTTTCATTTGTGGTGTATTGGTTTCCACATTCCTCTGCTTTATACAAATTGTCATAAAATTTCCAAACTCTCTCCAATATCGCTATAGGATCTCTGGTTATTTTTCTTGTCAAAGTCTCCCTAAGCTTAACGATAACCCTTTCTACTTTCTTTTGCCTAAGTCACTATGCTGGAAGTTTTTGTGTTCTGAAGTTATCAAAAATAGTTGCTTAACAGCAGTCTTTCTAAACTCATGCATATTATTCCAAATAATCTTTTATTTTCTCTTTAGCACTCGGCAGTTGCTCCTCCTCTTGTTCCGAGAGATTTCCCTTATTTTGCAATACTTTGACAGCCCCTCTAAATAATTCATATTACTTTTTAAACATATTTCTATTTAAAACTCCATTTTCATTTTATCATACTCATTAGCTATTCCTTCAAAAGCAATTTCTGTCTTTTGTAATAACTCTCAATTTCCACTACCCATTCCTTAAATTCATCTCTAAGAGGGAGGTGGGAAGTGTCAGTGTCTGAGTCTTACTTCTGACTATGCTCTGCCTCTGTGAAGAGCATTTTTGTGATAAAGTGGGACTGGAGGGGATGTCAAGGCCACAAACTCCCTTCTTTTGGACTAACATTTAACTTCTACATTCTTCTATCATTCTGTGCTTTCTCTTTTCCAGGAACTTTTTGGACTTAAGCTCATTAGTAATGCTGTGGAATATAATTTTTTGGGCGAGATGTCATAGGGCTCAGAAAAATCTCCCACAAAAGATGGAAAGAACAACTATTTTTAAGTATAATTACCACAACAGTAGGTATTTGAGGGGTGGTCAGTTTTACAGTAAATTACATTTGAAAAACATTCTAATGTACACTAACTCTATACTATTATCTAAAAAGGTTTATGCTTGTCCTCTGTCAAAACATTTTCGACATGAGTACAAGAGGCACTTGTATAAATGCAGCATTTTTTTTTTTAAACAAGAAACATCTTTACTAAATTTTCATGCATGACATAGGCAATCATACATTTATATAAATGAAAACAAACCATAATGACATGATTTCAGTTGTAAACTTTATACATCACAAACTATTTTGATTTCCCATTTCCCAGTTAACTCTTTCTTCCCCATCACACCTCTAACATTTGGTGTCTACTTGAAGAAAAATTCTTTGAAGTGTACTTGGGGTATAAAAATAACCATATAAACACTTCCAAGCAAAGACCCTAAATTTTTTAGACTTTGTTGCATATTTGGGAGACGCATATATCCTTCCATTGTTTCTTTGTGAATTATCAAATCTCTCATCCCAATCTAACCTCAACTGACTGATTCTTATTGTTACCATTGATTGATTCTTATAGTTACCATGCAATATTTTGTATTCTCTACTAATTTTTCCTTTAACAGCAGCTTCTGATCTAGATTCTACTAAAAACTCTATCAGTGCTGATCTTCTGCTTAGGATTCACCTATTTCTTTCTCTTTGCATATACTCTGATATCAATCCTTGATTGGGAAGGCAACCTCCATCTTAGGTTCATAGGTTCATACTAGGCTATCTGCCCTGGGGCAATTATAAGCCTAGCCCAATTCTGTATGGCTTACACCACCCCTTGATTTGAGTATACGGTGCCCTTTTTAAAGTTTAGTATACTGTGCCTCTGACTAATAGTGACACAGGAGTAATCCCTGGGACATACCTACGATCCCCCATTCACCTATCGAGATACTTCTTGAAGAGATTCAGTGAGGTGCTCTGCCTCACATGAACTGGAATTCTATTCCAGAGCGAAGGGAGCCTCTGCGTTATGAACCTGTCCCTCCAGCAAGTTCTATTTATTTCTGTGCTGAGGTTCAAGTCCCTCGAGCGTGTGGCTCTAAGGGATTTAGATTTACTGAGGTGGAGCATGTCCATTAATTCTGGATTTGACATAGCTTTGTATGTCAGGCATAGATCGCCTCGAAGTAGGCGGTATGCAACTGAGTAGAGCTGGAGTTTTTTTAACCAAGCAGCATATGGCATCTGTTTGAGACCCTTGATCCTCTTGGTGAGATACTTTTGGGGTCTCTCTAATTGCTGCAGGTGTCGGGTAAGGTACATCCCAAAAAGGGGCACTGTATTCTATGATGGGCCTGATGAGGGATGAATAAAGGGGCACGATTACCTCTCTTGATCTAGATGTGAAACCCTTCGTGATGAGGTGGGCTATGTAGAAGGTCTTTCTAACCACTTTGGCAATGTGGTTTTCAAAGGAGAGATTGCTATCAACTTGGGTCCCCAGGTCCCTAATAACTTTTTCTGTACTTAATGGGTTTCCACCTATGTGGTAATTTGTGGGCACATTGTTTTTGCCAAAGGGTATGACTATACATTTTTTGGCATTTAGCTTTAAACCATGGCACTGGCACCAGTTATCTGTCTCCGAGACCTTTTTGAAGGATGTTTGTGTCAGCTAGAGAGTCGATTATGGTGCCCAGTTTGCAGTCGTCTGCAAACTTGGTGAGCCATAGTCCTCCCACGTTTGCCTGTACCTTGGAAAAGTATATACTGAACAAGAGTGGTCCCAGGACAGAACCCTGTGGGACGCCACTTGTGATTGGTTTCGAGTCTGACATGGCTCCAGCAACTCTCACTCTGTGGGTTCTGTCTTTGAGCCAGTTTGCGACCATTCTTGTGACATAGGGGTTTATATTTAAGCTGGATAGCTTATCTATGATGCCCGAGTGGGGTATTGTGTCAAATGCCTTTGCAAGGTCCAGATAGGCTGTGTGGACTACTTTCCCTTCATCTATGGCTTTGGTGACTGTTTCGAAGAAGTCAACCAGGTTCAAAAGGCAGGATCTGCCCTTGACAAAGCCAAACTGGGTAGGATCTAGTGTCTGTAGGTCCCCAATGTCTTTGTTTATGAGCTCCATGATGATCCTCTCCATAGCCTTGCAGACTAAGCTAGTCAGGCTTATGGGGAAATAGTTTCCAGGGTCCGTAGAGGCTCCACCTTTGTGGAGTGGGACCACTGTTGCTGTATGCCATTCTGTGGGCACATATCCTGTAGTGAGGCTAAGATTGTATAGCTGTTTTATTTGAGGGATTAGTTCCTCTTGGAGTTCATGTAGGACGCAACCTGGGATGCCATCTGGTCCCATGGAAGCAGTGTTTTTTGCTTTGGAGAGGGCAGCCTTCAACTGAGCATCAAAGATGTTTGGGAGGCAGCCCTCTGCAGGGATAGATACTTGCTCTTTTGGGGGGGGGGGTGGAGAAGTTTGCACTGAACCTGTCTGCCAGGATATTGGCGATGTCTGTGGGTTCAGTGTATTTTTTGTCGTTTAGAATCAACTCAGAACAAGTCTGGGAGTTGCATCCCAGGTTCCTAACAACTGAAAAAAGCCTTATGATTGTCTTTGGTGTCCTGTGCAATTTTTCTCTCGAAGCTGGCCTTGGAGGATTTTATGAGGGATCATAATTTTTTGCTAGTACTGATCAGAGATGCCTTCCCTATTAGGGATTTTGCTCTATCATGTAGTAGCTTCCTCCTTCTGTTGTACAGCTTATTTATGGCAGGGGTCCACCAGACTGGACGCCTGCCTTTGGATGATTGGGTCTTGGTTTTGTTTGGGATAGCATGATCCATGCATTCCTGGAGATGTCCGTAGAATGCGTTTATATAGTATTCTGCAGTTTGGGCCATAGTTTTCACTGTCCCTGGGACCTTGAAGGATTCCACTTCAGTTTTGAGACGTGAGAAGTTCGCTTTTGAGAAGTTTTTCACTGTGGTTTTCTGGGCTGGGGGTGGGGTCAAGATGTGGACATCCAGTGAAATTAAATTATGGTCTGATCTTACCAATGAGGGATATACTTCTGGTGTGGAGCATAGAGTCCCCATGTTGGTAATGATCAGGTCTAGTATGTTGTCCCCCCTTGTGGGAGTGGTGACTAGTTGTTCCATAGCATTTGAGTTTATACTTTCCAGGAACCTTTGGGCTAAGGTGCTGGGGCTTGAGTAGTGCTCCCAGTCAATGTACACAGGTCTGGTACATTGACTGGCAGTCCAAATATATTCGCGGCCTCATTCTATTACCTTTCCCTTTCTAATTATTTGCTTGCAATACATTGGGTTCTTTGACCAGTGTTCTCCAATAAATTCCAGCCCCCTCTTGCCTATTTGTCTGTATCCCTAGCTACAGTCATCAGTATCAGCAGAATCTCCTTTCTTCATTCCTGTGTTGCTTTAGTTCTTAGAATACTTTCTGCTAATTTATTATTTTGTACGGTTAATGTTATTTTCCTTAAGGATCTGCATTCAAAATCCCAGTCTCTCCTTGTTTCTTGAGTTTCCCCCATTTCATTATCATCCCTTTCCACTTTGCATTATAGGTTTCTGCTGCTGCTATGTATAGGAGCCTTAACTGTGTAGCTCTGAAATACCTCTTCAAATTGGGTAATCACAGACCATCTTGTTCAACTGGAAGAATCGGCTTATCTCACTCGACTCTTGCCATCTTCTTCTCTCAAAATCCTTCAGCTCTTTATTAATTGCTATCCACAACTTCTCCTCTAGACCTGTGTACAAATCTAAAGGGACGAAAAAAACATTTAACTGCCTGTATCTTGCTATCTATATAACAGAGCTTCCAATTTCTCAGCTTTTATATTATCTTTTATTTAATCTCTTCTCACATATTATTAGCTGCTACACCAGAATCCTTTTTAATCCATACTCCTAAGTATTTCATTTGATCATGTTCCCATAAATATGGATATTGCTAAACCAATTCATGTGTGTAAACAGTTCACAGCTATTGCCTTTGCCTTAGTTTCATTAATTTTGTATCCTGAAAAGATTTAAAACTGCCTCAGAATGTTCCACAACATTGAATGGTCCCCCTTCTGACCCTATCAAATATCAGCTGCAAACAGAGCCAGCTTTTCTTGACTACCATATCAACTATATCCTTTAATTTCAGAGTTTCTTATTTTCTTTGCCAATGGATCTAAATATAGTGCAAATAAAGGGGAAAGAGGACACCCCTGATTGGGTCCTTTGTCAAACAGAAATTATCAGACAGGAACCCATAAATGCAGCATTGTTAATCACAGCCTATGCCCTGTTCTTACCTCCTACAAGGAACTGTGATCATAACAAGCTATTATCCTAAACAAATGTAAAATACTATATTAAAACAGCAGTAACAGTGAAATAAATTGAAAAACAGCTATGAATAACTCTGCAGTTATTCAGATGATAGACTAATAGCAGCTCTAGTTACAGTGACCACTCCTCAAAGACTCACTGTTATAACAGGTACCTGGCAAATCTTCGTACACTCAAAATTTCAAACGTTACATGGTCGAGACCAAACGTTTGAAATTTTGAGTGCTTGAAGTTAGACTTTTAACAGTGCCATATGGTGCAGATAGGGAGAATTTCCCTTTTCTACACTGAAGTGCGGTCTCGGAGTTGGCATATGTAAGTATGGGGGGTGCAGATGGGCTTGCCCCCCCTGCCTACTCTGTTAAAAGTGTTTCTTTCTTGTTTTTCTTTTTTTTATTTAATGCTCGAACATCCAAATGTCGAACAGTTGATCTCGGCCATGTAATGTTCGACATTTTGGATGTTCAAACATTTAACATTGACCTGTTATAACTACTCCTCCAACACAACAGTAGTACATTAATTTGGAAGGATTACTGCAAAAGCAAATTATAACACAACCAAACGTATTATCTTGATGGTCAAACCAACAGAAATACAAGGAAAATCCATGAAAATAAACCACTGCTTTTGCACATTTGCAAACCACACTGGCATTTTTTTTTTTTTTTTTGGAAAAGTGATCAGATTGAAGATTGACAATTTGAACTCAAACTGACAGAACTTCATCCAGTTTACACTTAGAGTTGTAGAAAATTCATACAAACAATATAGTAAGACTAACAGCAAAAATGCAAATATTTCTTTCAAGAAAGAACTGGTAAACCAGTATTCTCCAAAGAGCACAGAGTAATAAGTTGCTCTGTTCTGTCATACAGTTTGAAAACCAGTGAACTAATTGTTTACCATTTGGATAATGGGTGAATCGTCCATTCATAACACACTGAACAAACAATCCCTAACAGGGTATTAATGTACAGATATGGCCCAGTAAAAAAAACAAGTCCACTGTTTCGCCATAAGGTACAGTGAAGCACAGGGGGAAAAGGCAGGCTGACTTTTTTCTGGAAATAACAGATCTTCTAGTGATGGCCTCTCCATTACTTCCCTACAACACCCATCCTGTTAGGTGTTACTGCTTGCATAAAGGAATGCTTCAAGAAATATATCTAAAGACCTGATTGAAGGACTTCATACGACTGTAAAAAAAAAAAATGAAGGCTTAGAATTAGACTAGAAAAAACAGGCTTAACCACAATGCATTCAAAGTAATCAATGAAAAAGAGCCTTGTGCTATTAGCTGAGAGTTGTTTGCAATTGGACTCCTGATGCTATTAGGTGAGAGCTGTCTGTAATTGGACTCCTGATGCTATTAGGCGAGAGCTGTCTGTAATTGGACTCCTGACCTTTAAGTGATATCATGGTTAGACAGAGAAAGGCATGTGATGTACTATCAAAACTTCCACACGTAAGACTGAATTTGACAAAAAAAGCAGTGCTAAATTACATGACTCTTGTGTAGCATACTGAAAAATTATAAATACTCCTTTAACAATGGTAATGACACCAAAAGCAAGCAGTTTACTACTGAACATATAAATGCATATTAGTAAGAAAAAATGCATTAACAGACAACATGCCAGACCAGGAAAGGAAATCAGTACATACTCATTCATGTAGTAAAGATGTAACTTTTGGGGTTAAAACAGAATTATCCTTTGATAAATACCAAGGAAAGTAGGTTTGCTTTGGAGAAAAACAAATCAACTCGACTTAAAATGAATCACTTGCACTGCTGTTGAATTTAAGTCTTGTAGAGAAACAGGATTTATTCAAACAAACTTGGCACTGTTCTATTAGCATTTCCCTAGTGCTGCAATAAAATATGTTGACACAATGACCAATCAACAATACATTTGTCTTGGTAGAAACCCATTTTTTGTTATGATAATTTAAGTATGCTGCAAACATAGCCCACCCTGTATCCATACTCATCAACCACTCTACCAAAATTCACTGCCCCCTCACTACAGAAACAGTTCTTCATTATACCTAGTCACAAAGGAGGTAACTCTAATGATTTTTGCTATCGCTCCATAGCTATCTTATCCTGTCAAAGATACTAGGAAAATGTGTTCACAAACAAATCATAGACTATCTGCTACTTGAAAATATATTCATCCCCACCTAACATGGATTTCATCCTAACCACAGTACCTCTACAGCCCTAATCTCCTTTTCCTACTCTATCTCCCTGGCTAGAAATAACAAATTGGTCTCCTGCCTCTTCCTCTCTAAACCTTTTGACACTCACTCTCATCCCAGCCTTCTCACCAAACTATCCAACCTCAGCCTCTTTCTCTCAACCATCTCCTCGTTCTCCAGCTACCTCTCCAACAGGCAACAATCAATAATATGGCTCTCCGCATAACCTTCCTTCCTACCCATCCACATGGGAGTCCCCCCAAGGATCTATCCTTGGCTTCCTGCTCCAACATATTCACAAACCACCTCTTTACATCTTGTCCATGCTCTACTCTCATACAATATGTCAAGAACTCTACCATCATCTCTAGTGCAGATACCATGTCTGATCTACACACCCTCATCCAAAATTCCTTCAACTCCATTGAAATACAGCTAACAACCAACTTATTCTTAACCTCAAAAAGATCAAACTTCTGCTATTCCTCTCCAAATCTATCTCCCTCTACAAATCTACCTTCTCTATAACCTCATTTAACACAACCACAATCAACACTGAACTCCAAACAAAACTCCTAGGGGCCATCATCAATGACAAACAAATCTGACCTCCATGTCCACAAATGCATTAAGAGAACCCAGCAAAAACTAGGACTACTCTACAGAAATAAAAAAATCCTTACTAAGTATTCTAGAGTATCACTAGATCATGCTCATCTTCTCCCCAACCTCCTCTATGGCTCACAAATCTTATCTACAGACCTCCCTATGAGCCAAACTCGAAAACACCTATAACAAAAATAGCAAGGTTTGCTGCTAATCAGTCCCCAAAATCACATCACTTTCATCTATCATTCATTCCATTCTCTACAAACCCACTGCCTGCCCTAGCACCTCCTCTCTGTTCACTCTCTATACTCCAACTAGAACCTTCAGGAGCTCTAATGTACAGCATCTGGAAAATTTTAAGCCCAAAAAAATTGGCCAAAAGTTAGTTACTCCCCTGCCCAAAACAACACATGAATACAAAAAGGCTCTAAAAGAAGAAGTTATGTCTTACCATAACGTTCCATCTGTATTGTTGATCCTCGTTCAGTCATTATGTATGAGTATCGGTTCCGAGCTTGGAACCGAGCCGGACATTTTCCAAGCTTGCGTCAGCTTCAGACTCTCGAGCTAAACTCTTACCCTCAATTCCCCTCTCCCGCTTACCTCAGATTGAGTTTGCAAGTTAAAGAAGGTAGAGGCTACCTCTGGTCAAATAACCTAAGAGAACTGGATGGTGAGATCCACTAGAAACCACAGGTGGGGAAAGGAGGGAGGGTCGTAATGACTGAATGAGGATCAACAATACAGATGGAATGTTATGGTAAGGCATAACTTCTTTATCTGATATTGTTAATCCTCGTTCATTCCTTATGTATGGGACAGAGTCCCCAGCTACCTCTATTCCTGGGAGGCTCTCATGGAAGGACATTCCTGAGCACCACAGAACCGAAAGATGCTCTTCCCCCTGGAGGCCAAATCCAATTTGTAATGCTTGATGAAGGTATGAGGCGTAGCCCAAGTTGCAGCTGCACAGATGTCATGTAAAGAAGCTCTGGCATGGAAGGCAGCAGACGTTGCCACCAAACTTGTTGAATGAGCTTTCATGGTAGTAGGCAACGAGATATTACACTGTGTGTAAATAAAGGTAACAGTCCTTCACCTATCTAGCTAATGTGACCTTAGCAACAGCCAATCCTAATCTAGGTCCAGAAAAGGCCAAAAATAACTGGTCAGATTTACAAAAGGGTTTAGTCCTGTTTAGGTAAAAATGGATTTGCCTGTGTATATCAAGGGTATGTAGGCAATACTCTCCTCTGTTTGAATGGTTGGGAAAGAAAACTGGCAATTCAATGGCTTGATTAATGGACATTTCAGAGATCACTTTAGGCAGAAATGACGGATTAGTTCTGAGAGAGAGACAATGTCTCTATGAAAAATCAAGTATGGACTCTTGATACATAAAGCTTGAAGTTCAGAAATACGTCTGGCAGAAGTAATAGCGACCAATAACCAGGTTTTCCATGACAAATACTTGAAGTCGCAAGAAGAGGCTGGTTCAAAAGGTGCCATTGTCAGAGCTTGTAGAACTAATGATGAATCCCATGATTGAATAGGTTCTCTAAAAGGTGGCTTCAGATGATTCACATCTTTTATGAAGGTCTTGCACAATTTATGGGACATGAGAGGAATCTTGGACACCCTCATGAAAATTAGAAATTGCAGCCAAATGAACTCTAATGGTAGAGGCCGACAGACCCGATTGAAACAGGTCGCCCAGATAGTCTAGTATTATCGACACTGGTGCTGAAAAGGTGTTTATTCGTTTATCTTTCAGCCAACAGGTAAATCTTTTCCACTCACTCAGAAAAGTAATTCTAGTGGAGGACTTATGAGAAGCAATGAGAATATCACGTACTGGTAAAGAAAGATCATTCTACCTGGCAATCAAGGGAATTGGAGTAGCCAAGCCATTAGCTTCAGGCTGTTCATGTTGGGATGAATCTGTGGTGTGAGATCACCTCCAGGATTGGATGGAGGATCCATGGTCGATCTAGTAGGTGAGGCCAAAGGAATGGGAACCAAATCTGTTGTGGCCAATATGGTGCTATGAGGATTACCTTGCTCTTCAACCGCTGAGCTTTCTTCAGAAACTGGGGAATGAGAGGAAAAGGGAAGAAATGCGTAGAGAAAACCCGAGGGCCAATCGTGGACTAGAGCGTCCCTGGGTGACTGTCCTGGAGGGGGAATCAGGGCAAAGTAGTTGGCCGGGGATGCAAAGAGGTCGCAGCAAGGACAGCCACAGTACTGGAAGATCTCCGCCACTATCAAGGGATTCAGGGACTACTCGTGAGGTTGCAGAATGCAACTGCTGAGTCTGTCTGCTATCACGTTGGAACTCCCGGGAATGTGCGTTGCTAGAAGAAAATGGTTGGCAGCCATGGGGCATTGCCATATCCTCACAAAGGGGGTAAGATTTGGTTCCAACTTGCTTGGTGATGTACCAGACCACCGCCATGTTGTCTGATTGAATTGCAATTGTCCTAACGGCAGCAGGGGATTGAATGCTTGCAACGCCAGAAGCACCACCCTCAGTTCTAGAACATTTATATGCAGATGGGCCTCCAGTTGGGACCAAGTGCCTCGGACTGTCTGTCACTGACACAGCCCCCCACCCCATCAGGGAGGCGTCCGTGGTCACTGTGGCCTTGGGTTGCTTGGGGGAAAAGGGGCAAGACCATTGAGAGAGACTGTGTGTCATCCACCAATTTAAATCCTGTTTGCACCTGTGGGTTACTCGAATCATGGCTGAAAGAGGATGCTGAAAACGACACCACTGTAGCCATTGTAGAAGCCTCATGTGAAACCTGGCCAAGGGAACAATGGTGATGGAGGCTGCCATGGAACCCAACAGCTGTAGAACCCAGTGAGCCGTGGATTTTTCCTTTGAAAGGATTGGAATTAGTTCATAGCTTCATAGGTTCATACTAGGCTATCTGCCCTAGGGCATTTATAAGCCTAGTCAGAGTGTGTTTGGCTTTCGCCACCCATTTTAAATTAATTTTGCTATGCCCTTTTTTAGTTGTTTCTTTATCCTTAAAATTCTGTGCTCTGGAATAGCAACTCTGCAGTTTTTTGTGTCCAAGATAACCACTATGAATTCTGTCGACTGAGATGGGGTGAGATTGGATTTCTGCCAGTTTATGGTTATGCCTAGCCTTTGAGCAGTGAGGAGAGAGTATGCCAGGGCTTTTTACAGTAGATGTCTGGTGGGGGTGGAAATGAGCCAATCGTCTAGATGCGGAAACACCTGAAATCCTTGAAGTCGCAAGTAAGCTGTGACAACTGCCATGCACTTTGTGAACACTCTGGGGGCTGCAGAGAATCCAAAGGGCAGTACTCTGAACCGGTAGTGACTGGCTCCTGCACGGAAGCGCAGTTCTTGATGGCCTGTTCACCTTTATGTGGTAGTACGCATCTTGAAGATCTATAGAGCACATCCAATCTTCTTTTTCCAAAAGCGGGAGGATAGACTGTGTAGTGACCATCCGGAATTTTTGTACTCCTACACATTTGTTCAATACACTGAGATTCAAAATTGGTCTCCAGTCCCCGGTTTTCTTTGGCATCAAAAATAGTCTTGAGTAGAATCCGGATCCTATCTGGCCTGGAGGGACTATTTGGATGACTCTTTCTTAGCAGCTTTTCTATCTCTAGTGCTGCTTCTTCCCTTTGACTGGGTGGAACGTTGGGAAGATTTTTTGAAGGGACGGGACAAAGATCGAAGGGGATATGATAACCTCTGGTTATGATCCTTTGTACCCAAGAATCGGTGGTGATGGTTAGCCAGGCAGAAGGGTACAAGGAGAAACATCCCCCAACCACCTCCAGAGGAAAGGAGTTGGGCCGCTCTTCAGGAGCGCTGGTAGGATTGACCAGGGAAAGAATCCCTGGAACCCTGGTTATGTGGTCCCCCTCTGCCCCGAAAGGAGCATCTTCCCTGAGAGTTTCCCCATCTGCCTCTGGGGATGAACTCGGCCTGTGTGTCACAGAAAGGACCCTGAGATTTGTTGAACCATATCTTCCCACTCTTTTGGTTTCGGGAGAAAGCACATTGAGGGGAAGAATAATGGACACCTATGGCAGAAAGGGTCTTACCGACTTGTTCACATCTGGCCAGTGTGCTTCTAACTTTGGGCCCAAACAATGAGGAGGGCTCAATGGGGGCATTAAGAAAGGAAGACTTAAAAGGTTCCGTGAAGTTGCACAAGTGCATCCAGGTATGTCGTCTCAAGACCGCAGCTGAACCCGCTGCTCCTTCTGATGCGTGAGATATCGCACAGAGGAGTTATAGACTCAATGGTGGCCAGCTGAGAGGCCACTTTGTCACGGACCTCATCAAGCACTGCACCAGCCAAGGTTTCAGAGAGCTCAGAAACCATATCCCTTTAAAGCCTGGTAAAATGTGCCATATAATTCAGGGACCTGATAGCAAAGGTCGTTGAAGCAAAAGTGCGCTTCCCTATTCTGTCCAGGGCTCGGGACTCTCTGTTAGGTGGATGGACAGTCTGGCTTTCTTCTTCTGCCAGATCCTGTTTTGTTGCGGCCGCCACCACCAAAGCATCTACAGGAAGACCTTTGGACCAGTGGGAATCTGAAGCAGCAGGGGACAAGATCTTATCTGGCCTCTGGGGAATAGCTTCAACAGTATCAGGGGCCTTCCAAGCACGCTGCACAATGAACTTGACAAGTTCATCAGCAGGTGGAGTAACCCAGGAGGTAGGGGGCCGGGCGCAAAAAGCCTGCAGGAACACAGATTCTTCAAGGGTAGGATTAGAGGGCTGCCAGTCACCTCTTTGTTTCAGGATTTCAAGGATATCGCCAAAGGATACCTCAGAGGGTGACCGAGGGGATCCTTCCCCCTCATCGAAATCTGTGTCTTTGGTGAGAGACTCCTCTGTGGTGTCCATGTGCTTCATCTTACACAAGCTTTTCCAGCGGACCTCCTCAGCGGGAGGAGCTGGGGAAGACAACAGAAAAGGGGATTCCTGAGGCAATATGTCCTGAGGCCCTTGCACCTGGTGTCCACTAGGTGTGACATATGAAACCAGTGTACCAGAGGAGGGTGGAGGTATAGACAGTCCGGTATCACCAGCAGCAGCGAAAGCCTTCTCCATCAGTTGGAAGGCTGGTCCACCCGGAGAGGAGTGTATGTCAACGACAGGGGGCACTCCTCCCCTAAGTGGCTCAGCCTGCTGTGGGGCAGCAAGCTATGCATATCACAGCTGACATCCTGGGTCATAGCAAAACTTTCCTGCCATGAAGACAACTGCGGTTCCTTAGTGGGATCCATAAAGGGAACCACAGAAGGGGAAGACTTTACTATATCCATGGACTTCAAAGGCAATGAAGGAGGAGAATAAGGAGGTGCCTTTGGAGATAGGTGATCACCTCCCAAGGAAGGATAGTTCCTGGGGGGGTGGAATACATCTGGCCAAGAATGCCCGATCCACAAGACGCAACACATCATGTTCATAAAGACTTCTAGTGGTCTAGTGGACCTCACAGAGACTGACGGAGAAACAGGTCTGTCCACAAAAGGGGCAGACTCGGTGCCCATCTCATCTGATCACACAAAAGACAACGGTGCAGAGAAAAATTGAACTACTGTAGTCTGCACCGAAGAAGTCATTGGTGCCAATGTCACAGTCTGCACCAACACAGGGATCAGTGCTGAAGTGGTTGTCAGTGCCGAAGCTGGAACTGACAAAACTGGAGTCAGTAATAAAGGCCTCTGTTCCGAAGAAGATCTTGGACCAAATGCGGTCAAGGTCTGTGCTGACTGAACAGTCGGTGCCGATACAGTGGTAAAGGTCTGAACTAAGAAACCCCTCAGTGCTGATATGTAGAAGGCTGCAGGAGAGGACGGAGCTGAAATCACTAATGGAGCCGAAGGCCTCAGTGCCGAAGGTCTAGGCACTAAAAGCACTGGGGCTGACCGAGAGCTCCGGAGCAGAAATTTTAGCCTTTTTAGATTTCAGTTGGTAAGAGTCTCCAGCTGGGTGCGAAGGCAAGGATTTAGCCTTAGTGGAAACATCCATTTTCTTATGGGCTTTTGGAGGGATTGAGACCTCTGACCCAGAAATAGCCTCTGAAAAGGGAGATTTTAGAAGTCCCTTCAGTATCAGCTAATTTTTCCTTTCTAACAAAGTTCTATTAGAAAAGTTTTCACATGTAGTACAAGGTGGTTCAACAGATAAGTGGGAAGCTCCCAAACAATAAACACATAAAGAGTGTGCATCAGAAGTAGGCAGTTTGTGTCCACAATCAGAACACCGCTTAAACCCCGAGCTACCCTTTTTATCTGCCATATTAACAAATGGAAAAGTACCAACAATGGTAGAAGAGAGTACCCGAAGGTATGAAAAAGAAAAGGAAAGGGATTACCAATGATGGTAAGGAGAAATTACATCACGGTAAAAAGGGTAAGTAAAGGACAGAAAAAAAACCTGAGGAAATTATGAATGCTAGATGCGACAGGGCAAGAGACAAAATATCAACTTTTCTGACAGAAAAGTAATTTGTAAAGCAAATAAACAACTGACTGTACTTGGCTCAAGAGAAGTAGCTTGACATGACCAGATGGCAATGCAGCAAACGAAATCTGAGGTAACAGGGAGAGGGGAATTGTGGGTAAGAGTTTAGCTCGAGAGTTTGAAGATGACGCGAGCTTGGAAAATGGCCGGCACGGTTCAGAGCTCGGAACAGATACCCATACGTAAGGAATGAACGAGGATTAACAATATCAGATCAATAACTACTCAATACCACAACCCCTAGTCATTTTCTAACACTGAAATTGCTTACCTACTCTATCTATACTGACACTGTTCATCTATTGTTCAACTGTCTGATTCTGACTCAACTATTTTGTAAAAAATCTCTATGGTTATTGTTTTTCACTGATTTGATATGGATATTGTGTAATCTGTAAAGAAATGATCCACTGTTTTAAGCAACTGCTCTGTGACACTGCTTCTCATCACTGTACTTATACTGCAAACTGTACATAGGCTATAGTGTCTTACTTACTTTATTTTATTCACTTATATGTACTTTTTTGTTATTGTTTGTGTATTTGTTATTCATGCTTATTGTGAAGCTTTTCTCCCAGCACTCCCGACCAACAGATGTCAAATAAATAACATTGACAAAAGAACACCTTTCCTTTTATGGAGGCTGACAAATTAACATCAAATGGAAAACATAGTTACACATGGCAAACCATTACACCATTTTGGGAAAAGGATTGTTGCAAGACTCGTAAGTCAAGTACTCATAACTAGTACTGGAAAGCAATAATACAAGCTTAACTTCACAAACCATCTTGACATCTCTAAGATGACTGTGAGAATGGCATAGAAAATATGACCAATTTTTGTATTATGGAGTTGCGGATAAGCATTTTCTTTATAAAAAAAAAAAAAAAAAAATTGCATATTTTTCATTTAAATGAAAAATGCTGATGTCAGCCTGAAGGAGTAGATGGGGACAAGCCCTGACTGTTGCTCAGGTGATTAGAGGCTTAAGTGACTTAAGCTGGTGGGGGGGTGGTAGTTCATGGCTAGCAATACGAGTCCCTCCAGTATCATAAGATGGCAGTCTCAATACGACCAAAACAGTACAGGGAGGAGAGTGCACTGCATCTGCCAAAACTAGTAACAATAGCTCCATGTTTCACATGTAAAAGGAGCATAACTATGTGGACGTGCTAGGAGCTTTGGCTGCGCCTGTGATAATGTATATATGCACATCACCGGGGAAAGATTAGGGCCATAAAACAAAAAAATGCTCTCAATGCTGGAATACCATCAAGAGGAAAAGTATCCCTGATATGTCCCCAGATTATGGACCCTGCATAGACTTTTGAACCAGTTGATCTGAGGATGGCTCACAGCTAAGGAACAAAGGGGCCATGTACCATCGCAGAGGCTCAATGGTTGTTGGACAATAAGGAAAAAGGAAAAAATTTTGATGCAAACCTAACTTAAATCACTGCCTACGGGAAACAATGTTTTAAGACCGTGACTAAACCAACTCTTCATTAGAATCTGGATAACTTGCATATAAAATCCAAAGCACAGTCTCATCTTTGAAAGAACTGGTAAAGTGCAATGGACGCTAACAAACAAGATAGTACAGTTTTGTACCTACCATAAATGTAGATGTCCGAACAGGATAGCATCTGCAGTCCTTACAAATGGGTTGTCCTGTCGTCAGGCAGCCCTTGATCGGCGGATTCCAAAGTCTGGGTCTGGCCTCGGCTGGTGTCGCACTTCACCCGACGTCATCTCTGCTGGTCTTCGGGTATAAAGGCATCAGCCGAGGCCATTTTCCTCAGTGTTTCTTGCCCCAGATGCCAGTTGCCCTCTTGGATAGGTAAAATTTTTTGGATAAATGCCAATGTTTCCAAAAGGTAGAAAACAAACACAAAATAAGCATGTATGTACATATATACAAACAAATACACCATAAGAAATCCCCAGCTAGCTATTAGGTGGGCAAATACCCTAGGAGTACCACAGAGGGGAAGGAGGGTGGGTAATCCTGACTGCAGATGCTATCCTGTTCGGACATCTACATTTATGGTAGGTACAAAACTGTACTATGTCCTTCAAGGATGCATCTGCAGTCCTTACAAATGGGTAGAATACCATAGCCAAACTAGGGGAGGAGGAAGAAGAATTTATGGTGTAGTTAGGATCCCTTGCAAAACAGCAGTGGCAAACCCTGCTCGGGATCTAGAGTATAGAGGTAAGTTATAATGCTTGGCAAATGTATGCACGGAGGTCCAAGTAGCAGCTTCTATAATGTCCTTGGTAGCCACTCCTCGTAAGAAGGCTGTGGTGGTGGCTGTAGCCCTTGTAGAATGAGGCCTTATGTTCTGTGGGATTTGCTTTCCATGGTAGGAGTAACAGAATCTTATGCAATTTCCTATCCACTTGGAGATTGTCTGTTTGGAAATTGCTTTTCCTTCCCTTCCTGGTGCATATGCTACTAGAAGCTGGTCAGTTTTTCTATTGCCCTTGGTTCTGTCCAGGTAGTAGCGCAACTGTCTATGTACATCCAAAGTATGCAGCAGTCTTTCCCCCCTGTTCTGTGGGTTGGGAAAGAAGGTAGGTAGGTGTATTGCCTGGTTTAGAGACACTCTGGATACCACCTTAGGCATAAATGTAGGATTAGTTCTCATGGATACTCTATCTTGATGGAAGATTAGGAAGGGTTGTACTGCCATTAAAGCCTGTAGTTCCGAAACCCTTCTTGCTGAAGTAATTGCCAGCAGGAAAGCAGTTTTCCAGGATAGGTGTTGAAGATCTGCTGTTGCTGCTGGTTCGAATGGAGGGAGTGTCAATTTTTCTAGCACAAAATTCAAGTCCCATGCTGGTAATGGTGGTTTCCTAGGAGGTTTTACATTCTTAATTCCTCTCAGAAACTGCCTGAGTAGAGGATGTGAGAAGACAGGGGGATCGAAGCTGTATTCTGCAGAAACAGCTGATGCATGTATCTTGATGGAGGAATAGGACAGGCCTGTATGGAGAAGCTCTGCCAAATACTCCAGGATGTTGGCAATATCTACTTTTGACACATCTTTCCCTCTTTCATTACTCCAAATGACAAACCTTTTCCATTTTCCTGCATAGTTCCTTCTTGTTGAAGGTCTGAGGGCCTCAAGGATAATGTCTTTAACCCTTTGGGATAAGTCTGGGTTAGTTGCTCTTATGTAATGTTCCAGGCAATCAGTTGCAGAGTTTTCAGGCTTGGATGCAGGATGTTGTAGCTGCTCTGAGTTAACATCAACGGAATCAGGGGCAGTGTCCAAGTTTCCCCCCCGAGACATGCTCCTCAGTAATGGGTACCAATGTTGTCTTGGCCAATTTGGAGCTATCAGAATTATCCTTGGACGTTCCTCTTTGATTTTCAGAAGTACCTTGTGCATCAAAGGAAGAGGTGGGAATGCATATGCTGTCAGGCCTTTCCAACTGAAGGATAGAGAGTCTACCTTCCAAGCAAGTGGGTGGTATGTCCTTGTGCAGAATTTCTTGAGCTGGTGATTGAGTGGGGATGCGAATAGGTCTATTTGTGGCATTCCCCATTTCTTTGTGATGGCCTTGAAGATGTCCGGGTGTAGCATCCATTCGTGAGCATCCGAGGTAGTTCTGCTTAACATGTCTGCTAGGATGTTTTCTTTTCAGTCGAATATTGCCTGTAACTGAATGTTGTAACTCAGAGCCATATTCCATAGGTCCAGAGCCATTCGGCATAGGGGGTATGAATGGGTGCCTCCCTGTTTGTTGATGTACCACATGACTGTGGTGTTGTCTGTCCTTATCATCAATTGGCCTTCTTTGAGGAATGGTCTGAAATTCTAGATTGCTAGTTTTACTGCCAGCATTTCTTTTTGATTTATGTGCAGGTGCAGCTGATCTGGAGTCCATAAGCCTTGAATGCACTTGTCCAGCATGTGGGCCCCCCAACCGAGGTCTGAGGCGTCCGTTGTGATGGTTTGGCTTGGTTGAATGCTGTGGAAGGCCAAACCTGGGTTTGACTGGCATGCCTGAGCCCACCATAGGAGTTCTTGTTTCAGGCATGGGATTAGTGGTATTTCGGTTTCTAAGCTGTGCTTGTGCTGAGACCATAAATTCTTTAGGTACCACTGTAGCTTTCTCATATGCAGTCTGGCATGGGGAACCAGGATTATGCAGGATGCCATGAAGCCCAAGGCCTGTAATACTTTCCTTGCTGTTAGTTTGTTCTGCTTTGTTAATGCCAAGAAGTAAAGAGGAAGTTGTTCTTGTTTTTCTGCAGTTAGGAATGCCATCTGTTTTACTGTGCCCAATTCTGCACCCAAGAATGTTCTTGTTTGGGATGGTATCAGTCTTGACTTTTTTTAAATTGACTGTGTATCCCAGGGCTTGTAGTAAGCAAATGACTTTTTGTAAGTCTTGTGTCAGCTTGGTTTTGTTGTCCGCTTGTATCAGGCAGTCGTCCAGGTATGGATAAATTTGGATTCCCTGAAGCCTGCAGTGAGCGATTACTGATGCCAGGCATTTCGTGAATACTCTGGGCGCAGTAGATAAGCCAAAGGGCAATGCTGAGAATTGATAATGCTCTGATCCTGCAAGAAATCTGAGGTACCTTCTGCAATTTGGTCGTATGGGGACGTGCAGGTATGCCTCCTTGAGATCTTACCAGCCAAAACTCCTTGACCAGCATGGGAAGAAGTTGCTGTAGGGTCAGCATTTTGAATTTTGGAACAATGATGAAAGTGTTTAAAGCGGACAGGTCGAGAATAGGTCTCCAACTTTTCTCTTTTCTTGGTACTAGGAAGAGTCTGGAGTAAAATCCCTTGCCCTGTTCTGTAGGTGGTACCCTTTCCACAGCTCCCATCTTTATTAATTGAGCTATTTGTTTTAGAGCTGCTGTCTTGATTTGGTGGTAGGTTTGGCATTCCTCTTCTTACTGGTAAAGTGTGGAAATGAAACCTGTAGCCTTGGTCTATAGTTTGCAAAATCCACTTGTCCCTTGTGATATAGTGCCAGTTTTTTTGAAAATAAGGCTAACTTTCCGCCTAAGGGTGCTGCTATTTGTTCCCTGGTAGGCGGTGTCAGAGCCAAGTCACTGTGATTGTCCTGTTGCAGTGGTAGTGGTTGTATCCGTGCCTCGTTGATTATTGCCCTGCCACTGGCGTCCCCTGTAGGCAACTCCTCTGGCTTGATTTCTGCCTCTTGAACGCCTATTCCTGCCTCTCTGAGTTTTAGAGGAGTCTGGAAAGGACCAATTTTTGGAAGGCCAGTTCCTGCTAAACCTTGGGGGCTGAACCTGTAAGAAATCTTTAACTGTTTGTACAGATTTTGCCTTCTCTTCCATTTTCTTCATAACCTGCTGGGCAGGAGAACCAAATAGACTGACCTTATCCATAGGAGCAGCTAATAGCTTTGCCTTAACATGATCCGGCAAGACCTGTTCTTTCAACCATGCATGTCTTCTTATAACTGTGCCAGTCATGGCTGATCTAAATGAAGCCTCCAGTGCATCATAGCCACATTTTAAAGAATGGTTACTAACCTGCTGAATGTTATTCACCATTTCTAGAACATATTTCTTATCTAAGGAATCATCAGAGGACAGTTTCTTAGTTAACTGATCAAGCATAAACTCTTGGTATTGGATCATATGAAACTGACAGTTCAAAGCTCTAGCTGAGAGAGTAGCAGAGGTGTATACTTTTTTACCCCATCTCTCTAAGGACCTGGATTCCCTTTCAGAAGGGAGAGGGTTTTTCGCTGAGGTCGAAGCTACTGCCTTGGGCCCCTGGGAGATAGTCTCAGGATCTGCAAAAGGAGCCTTGTATAAGTGGTGATGAGTGTCCGGGACCCTGTAAAACCTATCGGGCTTAGCAGGGGCTGGAGGTAAAGTATCAGGAGCAGTGCAAGCATCATTAAATGCATCATCCACAACAGGAAGAACTGGAGGTATAGCTAGAGGCCTATGTTTTGGTAAGTGTAAAAAGGTCCTAAGCCTTTTTCTTGAATCTGAGAAATCTTGTCCCTGCCATTGGAATTGCTCTCGCATGGCATGTAAGGTTTCCCCAAAGGAAAATTCCTCTGGTGGAGAGGCAGAAGGAATCGATTCTTCAGCATCCGAATCTTCATAAGTAGAAAAAGGAGCCTCTGGGTGGTCTGTATTGTCTATCATCAGAAGAGTCATCTGAGGACACTGGCTCGGGGGGCTCTGCTCTAGGTCTCTTTTCTGGAGGTTGAGAGGCCCTGTCTGGGTGAGATTGGGATCCCCTTATTAAAGAGATGAGATCCTCTGCCAGAGTAAGCATTTGGGAACTGGAACTGGGCCTGTGAGAGGAGGGCTTAACAGGCACAGACTTAGCAGTTTTGGCTGCTTTGGCCCTGGCAAAGGCCTTTATAGACATGGCTGCAGGAGGCCTAGCAGCACCACGTGCTGGGGTAGAGACATCCAAAGGGATGGTGTCCGATAATTCTTGAGAAACCACAGTAGTAGGCAAAACTTCAGAGGCCGATTCAACTAGAGTAGAAGGGGCCTCGGTAGTAGTCATGGATTCGGCTGCAGATTGACCAGTTTGCTCGGTTTTGGCCGAAACCGAGACACTCGCGGTTTGCTTAACCGTGGTTTCGGCTGAAACCGCGGACCGCGAGTGTCGGTCCTTTTCTTTGCGTTTCTTAACAATTTGAGTAGTCGGAGGATCCGACGGCATAATGTACGCAAAATCTGAGCCGAAAAACTGTTCAGCAAACTCTGACCGACGCCTAAGCGTTCGTCGGTTGAAGGAAGCACAGGCTAAACAAGCTGCTACGTCGTGGTCTGGGCCTAAACAAGGTAAGCAGTAAGAGTGGAAATCTTTATGAGGTATTTGTTTCCCACAAGTTAAACAGTTATTCACTTTTTCTGACATCGGCTGAGGCAAGAAAGAGTCCCCAACGGGGTACTTAGCTTTTTAGAAGTCTTCGAAGTAGTATTCGGTAGTAGTAATCTCTGATCTGACCGGCCGGCACTTGCGAACAGCTTCTGCTTCGGGCGCCACGCGGCAAGAAAGACCGAGGAAAATGGCGTTGGCTGATGCCTTTATACCCGAAGACCAGCAGAGATGACGTCGGGTGAAGTGCGACACCAGCCGAGGCCAGACCCAGACTTTGGAATCCGGCCGACCGAAGGGCTGCCTGACGACAGGACAACCCATTTGTAAGGACTGCAGATGCATCCTTGAAGGACATCGGTTAGAAACAAGATGCTTTCCATTTACTCCCAGGATTAAGGAAATGTAGGAGAGAAGCAACAAAGGTCCATTACTCTATTAACTCATTCCCTCCAGTACAGTTTTGAGCGTGTACCTTTACAAAGGGATCTAAACCTTGTCATCACAATGAACAAAACATGCTGGAGGGATTAGTTCCTGACCGAGACTCCCCAGACTCTGGAATAGACTGCCCATACATGTCAAGCAGAGCGCCTCTTTGGCCCTCTTCAAAAGGAACCTTGACAATTGGCTGGGAGATAGGAAATTCACCCCGGGGATCACGTCAGTCGCCCTGCTACACAGGGGTCCAGGGAAGAAAATAATGTGGGAAGAAATAGCTAGGGAATTGTTATGGCTAGGCTTGTATAGGCCCTAGGGCCGATAGCCTAGTACCAAGCTATGAATCTATGAACCTTTAATTCCCATTGGGTGTGGCTTGAGCCTTTTAAAAAAAAAAATAAGTTATCACCGTACAGTTCTATCAAACACTCATTGACACAAGTCAAACAGCAATACAGTTGTGTTTGCAATCATGTATGCATCAAGGTAAAAATTTCTGATACCTTGCATGCATCCTGGTTTTGGAATTAACGGAATATGAGCAAGCAAATTTGACATCTGGAGGTGCAGTAGGTGGTAACTGCAGAAAAGCCTGGAGGTGCACTTGGCTGTAATGAGTTAAGCACTAAACCAAGAATTTGTATGAAGTGCATAAGATGTTCTCTCCCCTGCTCTGTTTATAGGAATCATGGGAAGTTTGAGGCTACAGTCTTGTAACCATCATGCTTTGCAGGTTCCCACCTTACACTGCACCTTCCTTCTCGAGAAGAGCTATGCCAGTTATGCCTGGGGTGATTTTATGAATACCCATCCCATAATATAGGTTGCACTAGAAAAGTTATTGCATCAGACTGCTTTATCTGCAGGGGGAGTCTATTCAGGAGGGAAAGCGATGCTGAGTAAGAAATCTCTCTCTATACCTTGTTTTACTTATCTACTGAAGCATGTTTAGATTTCCTGTTCTTCTATTTATAGCACTGTTTGTGATTTGTTATGGTACGAGAGAGGCTGGACTACATGGTACCGGACTGCTTGGAAGGCATAGCACAAGTCGCATCTGAGGAGGCTATAATACACAGGAGAGACAGCGCCTTTGATCTATTCTGGCAGCTTGGAGATTTTAAGCCTGTGATCCCATTAGGAATCTCTGGGGTTTTTCCAACTGTTTTATATATCTGGTGAGATGCATCCCAAAATGGGCACTGTATTTTATAACTAGTTTGGATCAGTGCTGAATACAAGGCAACAATCTCTAGATTTGGATAATATTCCTTAGGCAATCATCTGTGCCAAGAAGATGGATTTCCAGACAGCTGTTGCTACATGGAGGTCAAAGGAGGGGGAATTATAAACCCAGGTTCCTGGCTCTCTAGAGAGTATTGCCAATGTCATACACTGTGTGTGGGTTGGGGGGGATTCTGCCAAATAGGTTCCCTATACTAGATACATGTTGTATTTGCACTGTTAACATCTGTCAGATCCAGCCAACGTGCTTCCTCTAAGAACTACTACTGCAGCCACAATGTACTTAATCATAAAATTTCAAGGTGTTTTAACACAGACTTTCATCAATTTTTTTTCTATATGCTTTTTACCCCATGCCTGCCATCAATTCTCCCCCAATCAAATATGCCCATTTGTTCCCATACCAGGAATTTAATCATCACAATGGACAACAAGAGTTGTCCATAGTGAGCTATCATCCAGGCAATCATGAGCATTTTGCTTCCCCTCCGGCACTACTACATGTGCTTAAAAGCCACAGAGGTGAGCAATGTTCACCACAGCAAGCTTCATTCGGCTTACCACCTCGGATCGGGGCCTGTAAGTGACCTTATCTATCTTGTTTTGACCAAAGGTACTTGCTCCTACCAGCAGGGGAAGTGTGGCTAATCCTCCAGATGGGGGCCCAAAGACACATTAGAGAAATGTAACAGTTAGCACTTCTGGGAATTCTTCAGTGCTCTAGTTCTCTTCTCACCACATAGAACGCTACATGTCAGTGCTTATGTACAATTAAATTTACCATCTATATATACACAAACGCACACACATACACACAGTAACGCCAGATTCATGAGTAATTATTAGGCTTGTAGTCCAGTGGACCATTGAAGAACCTAGAATTCCCTTTTGCCCCAAGAAAAGTCTGGTCAAGTGACTTGCTCAAGGTCACAACGTAAGCAAATGAAGGCTAAGGGGATGTAAAATAAAATAAAATGAAACCCTGTACCACAGCCTTAACCCTCTGTATCAACCATTCATGTCAACTTACTGAAAAGAAATATATTGGAAGTAGTAAGTCTGAACTTGCAATGCTGAAATGTCACAAATGCTGAAATCAAAATACCTTTTCTCTTACATGTGTAGAGAGCAGACCTGTGCTGTTACAGAAACATGGTTTAAATCCACAGAACATACTCTGGCAGTGCAAGCTTTCATTGCCTTCCACACACTTAGACCATCAGCTGCACAGACAAAAAGATGGAGGAGTTTCAATATTAGCAACAAGCAGCGTACTTCAAAAGGGGCTTACACAGAACAATGGTTGGTGCCAAAGCCACAGTCTTACACTGCTAAAAAAAAATGCATCATTACCCTTCAGTAAAAACAATGTCCCTGCTGATTATAAAATAAACAATAACACTTAAGTACCAATTATCTGTCAACACAAGTTGACTGTGACCTCAACTTTGAGCACCATGTGTCTACTGTCCTGAGGAAGGCATTCTGCGTCACTTGCTGATGAGCAAAGGCATCACCTTAAGAGAAAAACAGGTTATAATCCCGCTGTACTCGCCCCTCATTAGGCCTATTATTGAATATAATGCTCCCTTTGGTATGTACCATACCAGACACCTTCAGCAACTTGACAGAACTTGGAGATTTCCAACTAAGAAAATTCAGGGTCTCCAGCATATGTCTTATACGGACAGACATAAGTTGCTGTCTCTGTACTCAGTAGCGTATAAGATTACTTACAGGTGACTTATGTCTGGTTTACAGGGCTCTCTGACACAAATCTAATGGAAATGCTACACATCCATAAGTCAAATGGGACTAGAGTCACCCATTCCAGGGACCTTAATCTAGCCTGTGACATAAAAAGGACCTACTGGACAGAGATGCATCTCTTAGAGGTTGCCACTGCTCTGTAATTGGCTTCCAATCAATGTCAAGCAGAGCACCTCCATGACCCTATTTAAGCACAACCTGGATGACTGGATGGGAAACCATAAACTTCTATTGCCCCAGCTTCCCTCCTGGACATGGGCAGTCCTTGCCAGAAAAGCCTTGGGAATAGACCATCTCTCTCATCTAGTATTATATATTGGGATTTAACAGCTAGGCTTATCCTAGTAACATCCTATGAACCTATGAACTCTTTCATTAAACAGGACAATGCCCTGGAATTTATCCATGTGCAAATCATCATAGAGAGATTCTCCACCATAGCTTAGCAAGCTATAAGTCACCTTCTACTAGTAGACAGACTGGAGATACTCACCATTAAACAAAACACCCTATTTATGGGAGATTACTCCTCTATAGACTGGGAAACGTACACTGCCTCATACTTGTAGACACACTGATTCCTGGACTTTAACACAAATACCCTTGACCAGACAGTGCTCACTCACCTGAGGCTCATACATACAGCATCTGGTACTCAAACCAATATGGGAGATCGCTACCCCCCCACCCAGTCCCAGTATCACATCCTCACTGGTGAGGATATACCACAAACCTGTCTTTTTTTAAATAACAACATGGAAACCTCAGCAAACCCTGTGTCAGTGAGAACTATTGCAAACCAAACTACATCCTATTAAGGCAACCGTCTGTCAAAATTCAAATCCCCGTCAACCTTGAGTTTAAAGCAACCAGTGTGGAATTATTCAGAGACCCTGTACAACCATGTAAATGGCTGATACAGAGGCTGCTGTACCTACTAGAAGTAAGCCCAAAACAAAATAAAAACAAACCCTAACTTTAACAGAGTATATAACACAATGGAAAAAGTCATGACTAAAATTAGGAAAAGTAACCGTCAATGATGGGAGCTCTCTAATTAGTCTTCATAGTTTCTTGTGTAGTTTAAGTCTAACAAGGCAATTAAAATGTCAAGACAGCTTCAGAGGCTAAAGACAACTACAAGGCCTTCGACAACTATGTTCCTAACCTCAAGACAGCATACATCAGTGTGCCGACTGGAGTTCAAAGTGACAGCTTCACTGAGTAGACAGAGATAGAGCAAATTTGGTGGCCGACAAAATTCAGCTCAAACTTCACCCACATTTCCACCCCCACCACCCCTGCGAAATACCTATTAGCATAACTACCCCAACTACTACCAGGGAGCAGGTCCTGGAGGCAGTCACTAAGGCCAGAAATGCAACCTCAATGGCTAACAATATCCCAGGATGCCTCCTAAACAGCTTGAAATGTGACCCATCATGTACATTTGGTCACTTTTCAACTACAGCCTCAAAACAGGTTTGAACCAAGAGAATGAACTGCAATAGATATCCCACTTCACAAGGGTGGAGCATCAACAGACCCTGGAAACTACAGATCTATTAGTCTGACAAGTCTAATATACAAAGCTGTGGAATAAATCATGGAAATGATAAATAAAGACCTGGGCAACCTTCAGACACTGGACACAATCCAGTTTGTCGAGGAAAGGTCATGCCTACTAAACCTGGTAGACTTCTTTGAGAAAGCCATCAAGGCAATGCATGAGGGGAAAACAGTGCATACCACTTACCTGGACCTTGCAAACGCATTCAATACCCCACTCAGGTGTAGATGACAAACTCACCAAACTGGGCTTAAAACCCCTACATAACTCTGGATTGGCAGCTGGCTCAGACAGGACCCAGGAAATCAGGATTGGTGAGACAACCTCCAATAAGATAATGTTCACAAGCGGGGTACCTCAGGGCTCTGTCATGGGACCTGTTCTACTTGGAATCAACTTCTTGGATAAAGGCTAATGTTAAGGGCCTTTGGCTTACCAAGTTCACAGATGACTGCAAATTGGCAGCCATCCTAGACTCCCCCATGACACAAACATCTTACAAGAGGGTTTAACACAGACAAATGACTAGTGCCAAAGTAAGATTAAAACTCAATGCCAAGACATGCATCATAATGCCTTTTTGGAAAACTGCCTCCCAGGCTAATTACTCCATCAACAAGACATTCCTACGAGGTAGTCAGGAATCAGGGAATATATGCAGACAGTAATCTGGCCTTTGACTAACACGTGGTAAAGACCATAAGAAAATCATTCTATGCCACCCCACTTGTAAGTAAGGATATGGCATCCAGGTCCAAGGAAGTCATAGTGTCACCTTATTCGGCCCTTATCATACCCATTCAAGTATAACACCCCCTTTGGCATGTACCAGACCAGACATATGCAACTGTTGGAATGCCTATAAAGGTTCCTTACAGGAGAAACCAGGGTAAAAACACATTGTCCTACATGGATCACTTTAAGGCACTATTTCTATACTCAGTCTCTAACAGGTTACTGAGAGGTGGTCTATGCTTGGCATACAAGGCATCCTTGGACCTTTTGCACATCTGCTAAACAAACAGCATCAGAACCACTAGATCCAAGGATTTAAATTTTGCTTGTGACATAAATAAGACAGGTTGGTTTTACAGATATGTCTCAGAGGATCCCCATGCTCTGGAAAGTACAGTTTTGTACCTATCATAAATGTAGAGTGCCTTCACTGCTGCAGTCATTACACTTGGGTTATCCTGCCGTCAGGTGGTCCCCGCAGTCGGCCAGAGTTCCAAAGTCTTGGTCCGGTGTTGGTTGCTGTCGCTTCTTCCCTGACGTCAGTGCTCCAGGGGTATACAAGATGCAGCTGCCATTTTCTTCAGTTTTTCTTGCCCCAGATGTCCGGTGCCCCCAAAAAGGTAGGCAATACATATTGCTAATAAAACCTACAATAAAGGTAAAAACAACCATCAGTAACCAGCAAATACACCACATAGGTAGAATAGGGTTGAAAGGTATAGATAAGTCCCAGCTAAGAAAGAGGAGATGGCGGGTGGGTAACCTGGACTGCAGCAGTGAAGACACTCTAACATCTACATTTATGGTAGGTACAAAACTGTACTATGTTCATTGTGTTTCACTGCTGCAGTCATTACACTTGGGTTGAATCCCAAAGCTGAGTCAAAGTGGCTGGTTCTATAGAGGATTTGGGGTGGCTATGAGGCCCTGCAGCACTGCAGTGGCAAAGCCAGCTCTGGATCTAGAATAAAGAGGCAAGAGGTAATGCTTGGTAAAGGTGTGCACTGAACTCCAAGTTGCAGCTTCCAAGATATCTTTGGTAGGTACTCTTCTAAGGTAGGCAGTAGAAGTGGCTGTTGCCCTGGTGGAATGTGGTCTAATGTTACTAGGTACAGGTTTCCCATGCTGTGTGTAGCAGAACCGGATACAGTGTCCTATCCACTTTGAAATGGTCTGCTTTGAAATGGCCTTTCCCTGTGATCCTGCAGCATATGCTATAAACAATTGCTCCGTTTTTCTGAAAGCTTTTGTTTTGTCCATATAGAAACGCAATTGTCTGTGTATGTCCAAGGAATGCAGAAGTCTCTCCCCTTTATTCTGGGGATTTGGGTAAAAAGTTGGCAAGTGAATAGTTTGGTTAAGAGCCACACTGGATACCACCTTAGGCATAAAAGAAGGGTATGTTCTTAAAGAAACCCTGTCTTGGTGAAAAATGATGAAAGGCTCCACTGCTATTAGTGCCTGTAACTCAGACTCTTCGTCTGAGGTTATTGCCAGAAGCAGACAAGTTTTCCATGATACATATTTTAATTCTGCTGAATTGGCTGGCTCAAAAGGAGGTACAGTGAGTTTTTCCAAGACAAAATTGAGATCCCAAGTTGGTGAAGGTGCTCTCCGGGGCGGTCTTATGTTTTTAGCCCCTCTGAGGTACTGTTTTAGCAATGGATGAGAGAAAATAGGAAAATATGTGTTGTAATGAGCCGAGATGGCAGAGGCGTGGATCTTAATGGATAAGAAGGACAGTCCTTTGTCCAGCATCTCAGTTAAGTATTGTAATATCGGAGGAATATTTGGGACAAGAGGGTCAAAGCTTTGAGCCTGGTTCCAAGCACAGAATCTCTTCCACTTTTCTGAATAAGATTTCCTGGTGCTTGGCCTCCTGGCCTCCAAAATGACATCCATAACAGCTTTAGAGAGAGGTGTTGTCTGCTTGACTAATGAATCTGCCATGCAGCCAGGTTTAAGGTTTTGAGCTGACTGTGCAGGATCTGATTGTTTTGTTGAGTGAGAAGGTGCGGAATTTGAGGTAAAATCCATGGTGGGCCTTGAGCCAAGTTCTTTAAGATTTGGTACCAGTGCTGGCGTGGCCAGTCTGGGGCAATCAGGATCATCTGTGTTTTTTCTTGTATGGCTTTTAGGAGTACCTTTGAGAGGAGAGGCAATGGTGGGAAGGCATAAACTTTTAGGTTTTTCCAGCTGAACGTGAGGGCATCCACTTTCCATGATTGTGTGTGACAAGTCCTTGTGCAGAATTTTTGTAGTTGGCAATTCTGTGGGGAGGCAAAAAGATCTATGTCTGGGCACCCCCATTTTTGCGTTATCATGCTGAATACTTGTGGATTTAATTTCCACTCGTGAGGATCCATGATGTTTCTGCTTAAGTCGTCTGCCAGAGTATTTTTCTTTCCTGGCAGGAATTGTGCTTGCAGATGAATCTCTTTGATTGATGTGAAGATGCATTTGGTCTGCGGTCCACTTGACCTGAATACATTTTCCTGCCATGTGTGCTCCTCGGGCGTAATCCGAAGCATCTGTTGTTAATGTCTGCCTGGCTGTGGGTAGAGTGAAAGGCTGTCCCTTGTTGGGTGACAATGCCCATGCCCATAATCGAAACTCCTGTTGTAGGCAGGGAATTAGTGGTATTACTGCTTCCAAACAGTGTTGAGTCCAAACACCTTTTAGGTACCATTGTAATTTCCTCATATGCAGTCTGGCATATGGAATGAGTAGTATGCAGAATGCCATGAATCCCAAGGCCGGCAGAATTTTTCTTGCAGGGAGTTGGGTTTTTGTTGCCATCAATTGAAAATACTGAGTCAGTTGTCCTTGCTTGTCTGGTGTGAGATAAGCCATCTGGGCCGTTGTATTTAAGCTGGTACCCAGGAATATTATCTCCTGTGAGGGCACTAGTTTTGACTTATTTTAATTTACTGTGTACCCTAGGCAAATTAGCAACCTTTTTACAAACGCCAGATGCTTTAGTAGAACGTCCTTGCTCTCTGCTTGAATACGGCAGTCATCCAAGTAGGGATATATTTTAATTCCTTTTTGTCTGCAAAATGCAATTACTGGTGCCAGGCACTTTGTGAAGACCCTGGGCACAGTAGATAAGCCAAAGGGCAGTGCAGAGAATTGGTAATGCATTGAACCAGCTATGAATCTGAGATCTTCTGCAATTTTGTCTGATAGGGACATGCAGGTATGCCTCTTTGAGGTGAAAAGTAACAAGCCAAGCCTTCTTGCCCAGCATGGGAAGAAGCTGCTGTAGTGTCAACATTTTGAATTTCGGAACATCCAGGTAAGTATTTAGAGTAGAAATGTCTAGTATGGGTCTCCAGGTTTTGTCCTTTCTGGGGACCAGGAAAAGTCTTGAGTAAAATCCTTGTCCTTGTTCCTGCTGTGGCACTTTCTGAATAGCTCTCATGTCCATGAGGGCTGTAATTTGTTTTTGTGCCTCTGCCCATTGATTTTGTGGCAGGTCTGGCATTCCTTTTAGCCTTGTTAGAGTGTGAAAGTTGAACCTGTAACCGTGAGACACAATATTCAGAACCCATTTGTCTTGGGTGATTGTTTGCCAGTTTTGAGAAAAAAGTGCTAGTTTTCCCCCCTAAGGGAGCTGCCAAAAGGTAAGTGCTTGGCATTTGAAGGGGGAAGTCATTGGGACTGTTTCCTGTAAGGTTGTGACTCGTCTTCACCTCCTTTTGGGGTTGAAGCTCCCCACTGTCGTGGTCTGTAAAAGCCTTGGGGCTGAGATCTGCCTCTTGGCCATCTGTATCTGCCTCTTTGTGATCTGGCTGACACTGGAAAGGACCAATTCTTTGAAGGCCAATTTCTGCTAAATCGAGGTGGCTGTATCTGTAAGAAATCCTTCACTGTTTGCATAGATTTTGCCTTATCCTCCATTTTCTTTAATACCTCTTCTGCCTTAACACCAAATAAAGTATCCTGCTGTAAAGCAGCATCCAATAATTTTGCCTTAACATGATCTGGTAAACCTTGTTCTTTTAACCAAGCATGCCTTCGAATCACAGATCCTGTAACTGCTGCTCTACAAGAAGCCTCTAATGAATCAAAAACCACATTGCAAAGTATGTTTTCCCACTTGTTCAGCTGCATGCAATAAATCCTGCATTTCCTTATAGCCAGGATGTTCTGAACTCGTAATCATTTTCTGTTTCAACAGAGACATTAAATATTGTTGGTATTTAAGCATGTGAAACTGGCAATTTAAAGCTCTCACTGCTAAAGTTGCAGAAGTGTAAACTTTCTTCCCCCATCTGTCTAATGCTCTAGATTCCCTGTCAGAGTTAACTGGATTTTTAGCCGTGGAAGCCTTTACCCCTTTTAGCTTCTGGGTCAGCAACAGGGTTTTTATAAAGACATTTGTGAGAGTCAGGGAATCTGTAGTACCTGTCTGGCTTGACTGGAGCAGGGGGCAAAGAATCAGGATTTAAACTGGATTCAGAGAACACATCATCCACAATATCTAACACTGGCGGAATAGCAAGGGGCCTGTGCTGAGGCAATAAAAGAAAGTCTCTGAGCCTTTTCTTGGATTCTGAGTAATCCTGGCCCTTCCAATGGAAATGCTCCCTCATGGTATGTAGTTTCCCCAAAAGAATAATCCTCAGGACGAGAGGCTGAAGGAATTGATTCTTCAGCATAAGAGTCCTCATTGGGGGGGGGGGGGGTAAAGAGCATCCCTGGTCTGAAGAGGTATCAGAATATATGGAAACCTGGTCAGAGGAATCATAGTCTGTATCCTGCCTAGGCCTTTTATCAGGAGGGGGATGGGAACCCTTGATCAGAGTAATTAAGTCTTCGGCCATCTTGAGCATCTGTTTTTTAGGCATGGAGGCCTGTCCAGGTGAATGCTGTACTTGCTTCTTTGCCTTTAATGGAGTTTTAGACTTGGCTGTAGATTTTATGGTAAGCTGTGAAGGTCTGAAAACACCCTCAGAAGCCGATGCCTGCTCAGCGGCTCTGGACCCATCTGAAGGGTTAGTTTCCGTAGGCCCAACACCTTGGGTATCCAGAGACCTAACATCTCCAACGTGGGAGTCGGAGGCAGCCTGTGGCTCTGAGGTAGCGGGTGTCAGGGGCTGCGAAAGTGTCTCACTGAGAACCGGCGACTGGCCTAGAAGAGGCTTAGTCAGTTTTGGGCCACGGATGCCTGTCCTTATCCTTGTCTTTGTGTTTTTTGTGTATTCCGGTAGTCGGTTATTCCGACGGAATGGTAAAATTAAATCTTCGGCCAAAGTAATGGCGAGCAAAATCAAACCGACGTTTAATAGTGGGTTTGTTAAATTTAGCACAAAACCGACAACTAGTGACGTTGTGGTCTGGGCCTAGGCATGGAATACAGTAAGAATGAAAATCCTTATGAGGTATTTGCTTCCCACAAGAAATACAATTATTAACTTTTACTGACATTGGTCTGAGGCAAGAAAAGTTTCCCCAACGGGGTACTTAGCTTTATTGAAGACTTCGGTTCTGAAATTTGAATTGAAAATGTCAGGAGTCAGCCGACCGGCACTTGCGAACTGCTTTTGCTTCGGGCACCACATGGCAAGAAAGACTGAAGAAAATGGCGTCGGCTGCATCTTATATACCCCTGGTGCACTGACGTCAGGGAAGAAGCGACAGCAGCCGACACCGGACCAAGACTTTAGAATGCTGGCCAACTGCGGGACCACCTGACGGCAGGATAACCCAAGTGTAATGACTGCAGCAGTGAAACACAAGTCTACAACGAGGAAAACATATGCTAGTAAATGGAAGCGGTTTTCTTACTGGGCGTTGCCATTCATCTAAAGCAGTGTCCATCCATAAAAAGTAGTCATGTACCTACCATAACGTTCCATGTTAGTTGTCTTCCTCTCGCCTTCCTTCTTGCTGTTTGGTATTGGAGCCGATCCTTGGCTCTGACTCGGCCATCTTCAATAGCTCGAGAGCTGTTTACTGGCTCAAGGCTACCCCTTATCCCATGATGCCTAGCGAAAGCTACCCAGATCTCATTTGTAATAGCTAATCCCAGACATAAGTTGAGAAAACCAGTTATCTAAAAACTGGTTGTTCAATACATCTAATTATAGAATAGGTTACGAAAAACCTGGCCAGAAGAATAAGGAAAAAAAATACTCAGCCAGTGAAAACAAGAACTCCTCTAAGTCCACTAGGACGGGGGAAGGAGGGAGGGACGCAAGAAGGAAGGCAAGATGAAGACAACTAACATGTAACATTATGGTAGGTACATAACTTCTTTATGTTAAGTTGTCTATCTCGCCTTCGTTCTTGCTGTTTGGGACAGCATCCTTAGCACCTAACATCCTGGGTGGCTCATTGGAACAGACTCTTCAGAACAGTGGAACCAAAGTTAGCTCTGCTCTGGGAAACCATATCCACCTTGTAATGAGAGATAAAGGTATGAGGGTTTGTCCATGTGGCAGCTGCACAGACTGAATCTATGGGCAACTTAGACTGAAAAGCTATGGAGGTGGCTAATGCCCTGGTAGAATGACCTTTTGGTTTAGCTGCTAACTCTTTATTCCGTAACTGGTAAATAAAGGTAATAGTATTAGATAACCATCTGGATAAGGTCACCTTGGAAACTGGGAGACCTTGTTTGTTGAAGGCATAAGAGAGAAATAACTGGTCTGACTTTTAGTTGTTTAGTTCTATGAAGGTAAAAACGCAATTGTCTGTGAACATCCAGTTGGTGGAGCTTGTATTCTGCCTTGTTGCCGTGATTGGGAAAGAACACTGGGAGATCTATGGATTGATTGAAATTGTTCTCTGAGCAGACTTTAGGAAGAAAGGATGGATTGGTCCTCAGAGAAACTCTGTCCTTGTGAAACACCAGGTAAGGAGGATGAACACATAGTGCTTGAAGTTCTGAGACACGCCTAGCTGAAGCGATAGCAACCAGAAAAAGTGTCTTCCAAGACAGAAACTTAAGGGAACATGATGCTGCCGGTTCAAAAGGAGGCAAAATTAAGGAAGGTAAGACTAAATTAAGATCCCAAGGAGGAGGGGGATCTCTCACTGGAGGTTTGAGAAGAGATGTTCCTCTGAAAAAAGCCTTACAGAGCTTATGAGACATGATGTTAGAATTCAACAATCCGATATGAAAATTTGAAATGGCTGCTAACTGTACTCTAATAGTAGCAGAAGCGGCACCGGACTGAAAAAGTTGCGCTAGAAATTCAAGAATTTCATGGACTGGGGCTGAGAAAGGATCCACATTTCCAGACTCTGCCCAGTAAGAAAACAGTTTCCATTTACTAGCATACATTTTCCTCATAGTAGAATTATGTGAGGAAACGATAATATCACAGACTGCTGGGGAGATACCAGGAAGCCTGGCTAAGGTTGGAAGTGGAGTAACCAAGCTGGAGTGTTTGGAGGGATTGATGCAACCCGCCTGATTGATGAATCAGAAGATTTGGAATCGGGACCAGAATCTAGGGCTGATCGACAAGGTAAGGGTGCAGGAACGGAAACCATATCTGTCGAGGCCAATAAGGGGCAATGAGGATCATTTTGCAACCCAACGATTTTGCTTTCTGTATGAGTCTTGGTATTAGGGGAAATGGGGGAAAAGCATAAAGGAGTCCCTGAGGCCAATCGTGGACTAGAGCGTCTCTGGGTATGTGACCTGGAAGCGGAAGAAGGGAGAAGTAGTTGCTGCATTTGCTGTTGAGAGGTGTGGCAAACAGATCACAGCAAGGCTGTCCCCATTAGCAGAAGATAAGATCTGCAACTTCCTGATTCAGAGACCACTCGTAAGGCATGAGAATAGCTCTGCTGAGCCTGTCCGCTATGAAGTTGGACCTCCCAGGGATGTGCGTCGCAATCAGAAAACATTGGGAGGAGATTGCCCATTGCCACAGTCTGGGTGCCTCCCGACACTGGGGTAGGACCTGGTTCCGCCCTGTTTGTTGATGTACCACACCACTGACATATTGTCTGTTTGAATTGCAATGGTCCCAGAAGGAAGAGAGTCTTGAAGGGCTTGCAACGCCAGAAGCACGGTTCTCATTTCTAGGACACTGATGTGCAGATGGTACTCATGAGGTTGCCAAGTGCCTTGGACTGTACTGCCCAGATAATGCCCCCCCACCCTATCAGGGAGGCGTCCGTGGTCACTGTGGCTACCGGTGGAGGCTGTATGAAAGGCCTGCCCTGAGACACTTGTGCAGAGTCCATCCACCAGGACAGGTGCCTTTTGTATTTTTCTGTAATCAGGATCATGTGAGACATGGGAAGCTCCTGAAAGGACCACTGCGTGAAAAGAAGCCACTGAAGAATTCTCATGTGGAAACGCGCTAATGGAACTAGAAGAATGGCAGCTGCCATGGAGCCCAGAGCTTGAAGGACATATCTGACTTGAATCCTTTTGCTCTGCATTAGGATTAACACTTTTTGACGAATTGTGGAAACACTTTCCAGTGGTAATCTTGCAAACACTTCCCTTGTGTTTAATTCTGCTCATATGTAAGTGATAGGCAGACAGGGCAACAAGGCAGATTTTTCGAAATTTATTGTGATGCCTACTTGAGTGCATGATGTGATTGTATAATCCCAAGCTTGTAAGAGTTGATGCCTGGCGGTAGCAGTGAGGAGCCAGTCGTCTAGATATGGAAACACCTGGAATCCTTGACATCTCAGGTGAGCCGTGACTACTGCCATACACTTGGTGAACACCCTGGGGGCTGAGGCAAGACCAAAAAGCAGAGCTCTGAACTGGTAATGACTGTCTCCTACCCGGAAGCGAAGAAATCTCCCGGAGCGTCTGTCCATCTTGATATGGTAATACACATCATGAAGATCTATCGAGTACATCCAATTGTCCTGACCCAGAAAGGGTAGAATGGACTGTAGCATGACTATCCAAAACTTTTCTCTTTGTACAGATTTGTTTAGTCTGCCGAGATCCAGAATTAGTCTCCAGTCCCCTGTCTTTTTTGGTACGAAAAAGAATCTTGAGTAAGTTCCGGATCTGAGCTGGTCTGCGGGGACTTCCTGAATGGCTCCTTTTTCTAGCAGTTTTGAAACTTCTGACTGCTTGCTCCCTCAGATTGGGTGGAACATCTGGAAGGGCCTTTTTTGACTGTAAGGGGGACTGATGGAAGGGAATTTTGTAACCTCCAGATATAATGGATAGTACCCATCTGTCTCTTGTTAAATTTTGCCAGGCTTTTGGGTACAGCAAAAGTCTTCCCCCGACTGCCTCCAGAGGTGAGCAGCCGGGCAACCATTTAGGGATGCTGGAAGGGCTTGCCAGAGAAGTATTCTCTGTCACTCTGGTTTTTTGGACCCCCCTCTGCCACGAGGGCGGCGTCTGTTATTGTTGTTTCCCCCTCTGCCTCTGGAGGAAAAATCACCACATGTGTCAGGCAAGGATCCCTGGGATTTCCGAAACCACATCTTCCCACTCTTCTGATCCTTGGGGTAAGGTCTAGAGGGAGTGGAAAAAATGGACTCCCACGGCAGAGAGAGTCTTGCCTTCTTGCTCACACCTGGTCAACGTGTCTTTCACCTGAGGCCCAAAGAGAAAGGAGCCATCAAAGGGAGTACTGCTGAAGGATGCTTGAAAGGGTTCTGCAAACTGACACAGCCGCATACAAGCATGTCTCCTGAGGGCTACACCTGTGCCAGCGGCTCTACTAGCTCCATCGGCTGCATAAAATATCAGCCTCATGGAGGAGTTGACTATAGAATTAAGAGTTGCCAGCTGGGAAGCTACTCTGGCTTGTACTCCCTCAGCTGTAGGATCTTGAAGGGCATCTCCAAGCTCTTTCAGGAGATCCCTTTGAAGACGAGTAAAATGACATAGATAGTTCAGGGACCTCATCGAGAAGGTCGCTGAAGCAAACATTCACTTTCCGTATCTGTCCATCGTCTGAGACTCTGTTAGGGGGATGAACAGGTTTCTGCTAACTCTTTCTTGGTGGCTGCTGCTACCACCATGGCATCAACGGCACACCTTTGGAAAGGAATTGCTTATCCTGGGGGGGCTGTAATAAACTTGTTAGGTCTCCTCGGAGTTGGTTCCACAGTGTCTGGAGCTGACCAAGCCTTTCGAGCCACAACAGACATGAGTGTGTCGAAAGGAGGAGAAACCCAGGAGGTGGAAGATCAGGAACCGAATGCGTCCAGGAATGCAGACTCATCCTCGGTAGGGGCTAGGGAAGTCCAGTTCCCCCTCTGCCTATGCATTTCAAGGATGTCTGAAAAGGAAACATTCAGAGGGGGACCTCGGGGACCCTTCTGATTCATCTAAGTCTGTATCTGAAGTGACAGACTCAGGGGAGTCAATGTGCTTCCTCTTGCACTTCTTCCAAGGGGGCCCCTCTGAGTGATCAGGAGAGGCCTCGGAAGAAGAGGGAACACCCAATGGGGTGTCCTGGGGCATCGGTTCCCTACGCTTGGGGTCTGGAGGAGGAGCAGAGGTTGGCACGGACACTATGGGGAACAGAGCCGATGGAGCTGGTAGTGGAGCTGTTTCGGGGGACAGCACACACTGCATGATCTCGAAGGCATCTTGGCCTCGAGGCAGAGAAAGCTCCGGTTCCAAAGAAATAGGAATCTTTCTCCGCGCCGAGGGCAACGGCTCCGAGGCCGATGTTGGAGCCGAGTTCACCTGCGCTGAAGCTCCGAGGGGGAGAACGGGGTTGGACAAGGGTCCGATGCCACCCCCCCCCTTGGAACAGAGAGAGCCCTGGCATCCAGATTCCTCGATTGAGGTAATCGGAGCCAAAAGAGAGATGGTGATCAGAGCCGACTGTTCCACTACCCACAAACCCAACGACCTCCAGCTCCGAACTCAATGGAGTCGGAGGAGGAATGGAAATAGAGGCCGTTGGAGCAGATACCTGTTGAGGTGGGCTGGATAGTAATTTAGCTAGTGCCTGTGACTTAAGCAACCTACTTACTCCTCTCCACATCATAATCTGAAAGCCTACAGGATCAAGAGGAGTGTGAAGAATGGTGGCTACTTTCACTTTGTAATAATGGTGACAGAGGCGCCGAGTGGATGGACTCTAAAGAAGGGGACCTCAGTCTCTTATGGCTCCATGACTGCTCCGAAACATCTGATGGAGCAGACGGAGGAGTTGTCTTGTCGGTGCCAGCCAGAACAGACATACTCGGTTGTTCCAGTACAGAAGTCGGCTCTGAAGTTGGAGCCGACAGTTTGACAGATTTGGGAGATTTCACTGGCTGAGAACTCTTTGCCGGTGGATCCTGAGGCTTCAATAAACCCCGATGGATTAATTTGTTTTTGCGCTCCTGCAGAACCCTTGGACTAAAGGTGTGGCAAATAGAACAAGAGTCCTGCAGGTGAACAGCTCTCAAACAATAAACGCAACTAGTGTGCCCATCTGTCAGCGACATTTTCTGACAGCATGAGTCACATTTTTTGAAGCCAGAAACTTTCATATCCTTGGACATAACTCTACCACTACACACAATCCAAGTACCACAATACAGACAGACAAAAAATCTCTACACTACTAAACGAACACAACAGTTTTTTTTTTTTTTTTATATATATACAGTAAAAAGGAAGGGAAGGAGAGCCTCTAAGTTAAATGGCTGTCCTAAAGGGGGGGGGAACTCTCTAATTTAAATGAGTTCTTAAGGAAAAAAAGGTACTGCGGAAAGAAGCGACGTCCACAAACAATACCTACAGAGAATAAAACATAAGGGGACGTATGCACTAGTTTTAAGAAGTTTAAACAAATATAATTATATAAATATACAAAAGTATACAAGCCTGAGCCAGAAACAACACACCTCGTAGCTGAAGCGGCAAACGAGATCTGGGTAGCTTTCGCTAGGCATCATGGGATAAGGGGTAGCCTCGAGCCAGTAAACAGCTCTCGAGCTATTGAAGAGGGCCGAGTCGGAGCTGAGGATTGGCTCCGATCCCAAACGGCAAGAACGAAGGCGAGATAGACAACTTAACATCTATATTTAAGTGCAATCTTGACCAATGAAAGAGGAAATTAAAAATTCACCCCAGGTCTGGCCTCCATGTCTCTGATAGACAGAGGCAGATGTTAATGCCCAAACTAACATACCCCCCACATAACCTCTAGAAACTTAACATACCACAAGGTCCTGGCCCAGTCTTTAGCCTAATATTTACCTATGAACCCATGAACTGATGTATTAAAAGTCTAATCACTTCATTGACAGAAAGAGTTCTATATATTAGAACAAGTTGATTCAGAATGTTAGATCCACTAATGGCAAAAGGTTAGGGTACCAGTCTTTTGGTGAATAAAGTATCACTATGCAGAAAAATATTAAGTTTGTTGACAAAATTAATTTATTGACATTTGTTAACCGGGTTAGTCCAACTGGGATTTTGTCCCATTTTCAGTGGAGACCCGAGGAGAAAAGCTCCAGAAAGTACAATATATAATTACAGTAATAAAACAAGTACTATAAACAATAATAGTAAACAATAGTAAGCAGATCATCTAAAGCAGTGTCCATCCATAACTACATTTAAATGTAATCTTGACCAATGAAAGAGGAAATTAAAAATTCACCCCAGTCTGGCCTCCATGTCTCTGATAGAGGCAGATGCTAATGCCCAAACTATCATACCCCCCCACATAACCTCTAGAAACTCATATGCTTGACAGTGAGGTCTTGTTGGTAAAAATTTGTATGTATTGACACTGACAGAGGCCAGACCTGGGGTGAATTTTTAATATCCTCTTTCATTAGTCAAGATTACATTTAAATATAGTTATGGATGGACACTGCTTTAGATGATCTGCTTACTACTTCTTTCGGCTTTTCCCAGTTAGGGGTCGCCACAGCGGAACTCTGGTCCGCTAATGATTGGCAGTTGATTTTTACGTACTGGCTTGCCAGGCCTGACGCACAGCCTTCAATGATTTGCTTACTATTGTTTACTATTGTTTGCTATCATTGTTTGTAATACTGGCTGACAGGTTCAGTGCAAACTCCCCCCCCCCTCCCAACCAAAAGGAGAGATATCTATTCCAGAGGATTGTAGCCCCCCAAACATCTCCAACGCCCAGGTGAGAACTGCCCTCACTAAGGCAAAAAACACAGCATCCATGGGACCGGATGGTGTCCCCGGCTGTGTGCTTCACGAACTCAACGAGGAATTAAACCCACAGTTAGGACAGCTGTTTAATCTTAGCCTCACCTCAGGATACGTACCCAAGGAGTGGCGCAGCGACTGTGGTCCCACTTCATAAGGCGGTGCCTCCACAGACCCTGGAAATTACCGCCCCATTAGCTTGACAAGCCTTATCTGCAAAGCCATGGAGAGGATCATAATGGAACTCATAAATAAAGACATAGGGAACTTGCAGACTTTGGATCCAACCCAGTTTGGCTTTGTCAAAGGCAGATCCTGCCTCTTAAACTTGGTTGACTTTTTGAGACAGTCACCAAGGCCATTGATGAGGAAAGGCAGTCCATACAGCCTACCTCGACCTGGCAAAGGCCTTCGACAATACCCCACTCAGGTATCATCGAAAAACTCATCAGCTTGAATGTAAACCCATACATCACAAGATGGGTTGCAAACTGGCTAAGTGACAGAACCCACAGGGTCAGAGTTGCTGGAGCCATTTCAGACTCAAAGCCTGTCACAAGTGGTGTCCCACAGGGCTCAGTCCTGGGTCCACTCTTGTTCGGCATCTACTTTTCTGAAGTACAAGCAAACACAGGAGGGTTATGGCTGACAAAGTTTGCAGATGACTGCAAACTGGGCGCCATAGTCGAAAACACATCTGACACAGATATCCTCCAGAAGGGCCTCACAGAAATGGATAACTGGTGCCAGAGCCATGGCCTGAAGTTAACGCCAAAAATGCATAGTCATACCCTTCGGGAAAAACAAGGTTACCCCTAGCTACCATATAGGTGGCAATCCACTGAGCACAGAAAAAGTCATCAGGGATCTGGGGACCCAGGTTGACAGTAGCCTTTCGTTTGACACTCATGTTGCTAAAGTAGTTAGGAAAACCTTCTATATCGCCCACCTGATCATGAAGGGATTCACATCTAGATCAAGGGAGGTCATCGTCCCCCTGTACTCATCACTCATTAGACCTATGATTGAGTACAATGCCCCATTCAGAATGCATCTGACCAGACACCTGCTGCAGCTTGAAAGGCCCCAAAAGTTCCTCACCAAAAGGATAAAGGGTCTCAAAAATATATCTTATGCTGCCCGACTGAAAGAACTCCAGCTCTATTCAGTCTCATACCGCTTGCTCAGAGGTGACCTGTGCCTGACACATAAGGCCATGTCAAACCCAGATTTGATGAATATGCTTCACCTCAAAAAATCTAGATCCCTCAGAACCACAAGGGCGGGAGACTTAAACCTGGACACGGTTATAAATAGAACGTGCTGGAGGGACAGATTCATCACCCAGAGACTCTCTATGCTGTGGAACAAAATCCCGGTACATGTGAGGCAGAGCACCTCTCTGGCCTTGTTCAAGAGGAATCTTGACCAATGGATGGGAGATTGCAGATATACCCCAGGGATTACTTCAGTGTCACTGCTTGACAGAGGCACAGCAAAATGATAGGCATAGTTTTTATTCAAACTAAAGGGGTGGCGAAAGCCACATAACTATGGGCTAGGCTTATAAATGCCCTTGGGCAGATAGCCTAGTATGAACCTATGAACCTATAATACTTGTTTTACTTGTACTATAAAAACATGTAGTTTATGCAATGCATACAAATTTTTACCAACAAGACCACACTATCAAGCATATGAGTATCATCTTTGAGTAGCTACATTTCCTGCTATTCCCCGATTTTTCCCCATTACATAAAGCAGTCATCAGAACGACATTCGGTACACACTTTGCTTGAGTGTTGCTGCTAACAACTGCCCTGTCTCATCCCAACCGTCCAAGAATCTGAAAGCTGACAAGTTCTATTTTAGGTTTCTATCACCCATGTCTGTAATGGACTTCATATTTCTCCAGATAATTCTGGCTTCTTAATGACACTGCATCGTGATGAAGGTAATAAACTGCTCATGTAATTTGTGTTAGATAAACCTCTCCATAAAACTCAACAATTACGCTTTCAAACTGTTTAAACTGTTAGTATTAAGTACTACTAAAAGGAAGGCAGAGCCTAAAACTTTTAGCACTGCAAATTTTCTCCCTTGGTTAAACTAGCTATTGGATTTGGCTAACAACACAAAACAGATTGATTTCTGCTTTTTACAGCATAACATTCTGTAACGCAGCAGTATTTTTTAAATGACTGTTTCATACAAATTGCATGTGTACTGTAATAAAACAAAATATCCATCCAATTATTATATGTCCCAGCATTAAAATAACCCACATTAGCAGTCAAACTTTTAAGCTTTTCAAATCCAGTTCCAGTGGATAGAACGATAAAGCCCTAACCTAAGGTGCAGGCAACCCAAGGTTAATTAAAGACTTGAAAGTTTGACAGATATGGCAAGTGAGGATGGGCATACTCATTCGCGTGGGGTTGTCAGGGAAGGCTGGAGCTGAATGCATAGTCACAACTTCTTGGAGGAAAGAAAATGCAGTGCAAATGTCTTGGAGTGGGATTTTGGCCCACCAAGACACCTTGTGCTAGCAGCCCTCATTAGTGAGTGTTGGTAGTGTGTACTAACAGGGGAGGGGGCACTTTGAGTACCCACAATGATATTTATAGCTTTTCCCTGCCCAGTGGATGAGGTTAAGTCAGTCAAAACAACTTCATGACCCAGATGATGGCGAGGACACAAGCAACCTTCGCGGTTGCCTGAATGACTCCCCTTTCTGGACGACTTTTGCTTCTAGGAACTCCCAACCATGGATAAAAGGGATAAACTGGGGAGGGCTTTACTGTCACCATCCACAAGAGTAAAAATTAGAAAAAAGTATGGCTTTTCAAAAACAAACACATTATATATATATATATATATATATATATATATATATATATATATATATATATATAGACAATCTTTTGGCAATATGATAACTACAAAACTGAAAGATGATAGATTCAACACTACAGAAATGACAGCCAGCAACATTCATCTCTTACCTCCATTAAAAGTCTGTTTGATTAGTGCTCATCAGCATGAAGATCTCACACCATTTTTGTCACACTCATTTGCAGAGATGAGAACTACAGGTAAGCTGATGCAACATCTGTGGTAATCCATACACAAGGATAAACACTCAAGAGGAAAGAAAAAATGTAGAAACACGTCTTTTGTTTTTTTTTTTTTTTTAATTCAAACTTCCATTGCTCCGCTCTACCTGGCAAAAGCAAACTGGGCTGCGTTTAAACTGTTTAAACAAACATTTTAGTGCACTTTAGAAATAATTACAAAATCTCGCTTATGCAAAGTCCTTATTCCATCAAACAAACTTTGAAAAAAGAAAACTGTTCAAATCTGTAATCCTTGATTCTGAAGTGGTCTTCTCCAAGGCAATGTGGCTGTTACTGTCAAAAGTGTCACACTGCCACATGAAGCAGTATCTAGCAGTTCCAAGTTAAGTGACTTGGGGGTCACTTTATTAGAAGGTTTAAGTACTTAACATTTAGGATTTGTAGCCTAGCCATGCCTTTCAGATTACCAACATTATTAAGTTTTGGGTAAAGTACTCTGTCAGTTACAATACATATGTCACAACAGATCAAACCATAAGAAAAGCAATCAAACTTTTCGACATGTAACTAGGTACTGTGGGTAAGCCTGCGTGTCATTGAAAATGACAAATATAGATGGATTTTTGGGATTGTCCACAACACTGTCATATCGAAGTGGTATGTCAGAGCTTTCTTTAAGTGGTGGAACCCTCATATCTCTAGTTCCTTTGGTGTAGTCTCCAGTCAACGTTTTGGCCACGAACACAAACTTATGTCCTTCAGAATTTGGAGGACAATAGTAGTCTTGCACAGACATGATAGATTTTGCTGCAAAGTAGACTCCGAGGCCATAAAGTGTTGCTGTAAGGGAATAAAGAAAGGTTGTAAAAGCTTATGCACCATCACCGTAGCTCTTTTTTACGGTTAATGCTGTTGATCAAGTATGTAACATGTTAAGCCACTGCATACATTCATATTTCACTGAGAAAAATAAAGACTGCATTACCAATCACAAATTAAGAATTAGCTTGGTTGTGAAGAAAATAAAAAAAAAAACTTACCCTCACAGCAGACGTCTTAACAGATAAAAAATAGAGGCTTCTGCAACAGTTATGTGTTACATCCAGCCAAAGAGACGACCAGAGGTCAGCATTCAAAGCTTCTGGTCACTTTTTACACTCCCAATGCACAGTATGGCTTGAGGAGAGCTGCATAAAAGCAGTGGTGAGTGGCAAAGGCTTGATAGTTTTCCTTCCTCAAGAAGGAAGTTTACAGCCCTAAAAGGAAAATGCCAAAAAAGGAAAAATGTATCATATAAACATATGTAACTGCATACAAAAGTGTGTGTACATCTACAACACACCAAAAACAGAACTAGGGGGAAACATGAGCGGGGTGGCTACTCAGAGTGATCTATTATAACCTCTACTGTTATGGTACATTTACTCACACAACTTGATTATGCTCAACTTTAGATCACCATATTGCAGTAGCCTAAGCTTTATGGGTAGATTACCAAAGCTTGGCATAATATAGAGAGGAGAAAGAAATTAAAGAATTCAGGCGCCCCTTGGAGAATGGGTCCTAGCAAAGTTTATTCTGGACCTGAAAAATGAATCCAGTTAATGCTTTGTAAACGTATGTACAGAAGACCAAGGTGCTTTCTCTAAAAACTGCTAAAGTCCACCCCTTTCCAAAAAGCCAAAGTCCTGGTAAAATGATCACTGACCATGTCAAGGAGTAACTTGTTATATTAAAACTAGTAGAAAGATACAGAATGAGATAACCATCTAGAAATTATTTACTATGACACTGGTCATCCTTTTCACTTACCTTTATAGGAAACAAACACCCGTGATCAAACTTCCTGAAGGATTTTGTTCTGTCCAAGTAGTACCGGAGCTCCCTCGGGACACTTGGAGTGTGTGAGTGTGTAATATTCTTTCCCCTCTTGTTTTAAGATCCTGGAAAGAATGCAGGGAGATTAACAGACTGGAACAAGGTAAACTCAGAAACCACCTTAGGCATAAAAGAAGGACTTTTTCTCCAAGAAACCATGTCATTGTGGAAAAGGAGGTGGGGTTGACTCATCATAACAGCTTGTAACTCAGATGCTTATTCTGTCTTCTACAAAGAAGGGTAACAGTTTCTCAAGTGAAGAATATCAAGTTATTCTAATGAGCTGATTCAAATGGAAGAAATTACAGCTTAAGATTTCCACAGAGGGGACTGTTTTCTAGCTGGACAGATTATGTAAAACTCCTTTCAAAAACTGCTGGACTTGGAAGCCTGGAAAAAGAGGGGGGTATCTAAGGGGAAACTAGCAGAAATTGTCGAAAGACTAACCTTGACAGAAGAGTAAAGCAAGGCCAAAGGATAAAACCCTCAAACATTCCAATGCCAGAGAATTCTAAGCTTTAAAAGGGGCCTGATTCTTAGCAAGGCACAAACCAAAAAATCATTTCCACTTGCACACACAGTTTTCTAGCAGCCATTTTGAGCCTCCTTTAGTGCCTGCCTGTACACCCCCAAAATAAAAATGCCTAAAGGGTACCAAACCTCTATCATCTATGCAGTCAACTGAAGTGTTTTCAGGCTGGAGGTGTAGCAAACAAACCCTGTCTTGTGTAAGTAAATCCAGCCTGTGGGGAAGCTTGCAAAAATCTCCCTTGGCCATTTTCAAAAGAAAACAAAGTACAATTGTGTCCCATTTAACATAACTATAGATGCCAGTGTTGCTGCATCTGGGACTGTTTATAGTGGTTGTTTGTTGTGAGCACGGTTTCCAGACCATCTTGGATTGGAAGCGGCCTATCTGCACTTTAGTGAGAAGATTGTGTTGACAGGATCCTGTCCGATAAAGGTAGGTCGGTCTAAGGCTTGGAATAAGCTTCCTCATCTGTCTTTTTGAATCTTTTTAAAGTTTTTAACTTCTGGTATTTAGGCACTGCATTTGTTTGCGCTCACCAGCAAAGACAACAAAAAAAGGGCAGAAATATCCAACCACTGAACGCCTCTATGAACGATTCTGAAAAGCCGCTCCTGGTGACAACAGTCTTCAACCTAGCATTATGGACAAAGTACAGTTGTGTACACTTACCATAAATGTAGATGTTCGAGTGTATTCAATGTTGCAGTCATCACACTTAGGTTATCTGCCTGCAGGTAGCCCTCAGTCGGTCCGAATACCAGAGATTTAGTATTTCTGAGTCGGTGCTGTTGCTCCAGGACTGACGTCAGGTCATCAGGGGGTACAAAAACAGGCAGCCAATGCCACTGCATCAGTTTTTCTTGCCCCAAATGTCAGGAGCCCCCCAAATAGGGAGCTAAGTTATGGTGGGGAAAATACCACCAGTAAAAAGTAAATACCAATACTAAAAGGGGTGAGTAATAGAGAGGAGAGAGACAGACAAGGGGGCTGGAGGGAGGGAAACCAGGATTGCAACAGTGAATACACTCGAACATCTACATTTATGGTAAGTGTACGCAACTGTACTATGTTCTTCATGTTTCACTATTGCAGTCATCACACTTGGGTGGATTCCCAAAGCTGAAGAAGGGTGGAGGCAGTCAGGAAGAGTTAGGGCTGGCTAGTATGCCCTGCAGGACTGCTGATGTAAAGCCTGCCCTAGATTTGGAGAAGATAGGCAAATGGTAGTGCTTGGTGAAAGTGTGTACTGAACTCCAGGTAGCAGCTTCCAAGATGTCCCTGGTAGGGACTCCCCTGAGAAATGCAGTAGAGGTAGATGTTGCCCTAGTGGAGTGTGTTCTGACCCCCTGGGGGGTTTGTTTCCCATGGTGCTTGTAGCAGAAATGGATGCAATATGCTATCCATTTAGATATAGTTTGCTTAGAAATGGCCTTGCAAAGCTGACTAATAGCTGGTCTGATTTTCTGAAGGACTTAGTTCTATCCAGGTAAAATCTGAGCTGTCGGTGCACCTCCAGGGAGTGCAAGATCCTTTCCCCTTTATTTTGAGGATTAGGGAAAAAGGTTGGCAAATGTATGGATTGATCGAGTGCCACACTGGATACCACATTAGGCATAAAGGAAGGGTTTGTTCTGAGAGAGAACATGTCAGCATGGAAAATAATGAAGGGTTCCACAGCCATAAGTGCTTGTAGTTCAGACACTCTTCTAGCTGAAGTGATGGCTAGAAGCAATGCTGTTTTCCAGAGAAGAATTTTAAGTCTGCTGATGCTGCAGGCTCAAAGGGTGGAAGCGTGACCTTTTCCAGTACAAAGTTAAGGTCCCAAGCAGGGGTGGGTGCTCTCCTTGGTGGCCTTAAGTTGTCTGCCCCTCTCAGGAACTGTTTGATAAGAGGGTGCGAGAAGAGAGGTGGCTCAGTGCTGTAATGAGCTGAAAGGGCTGAGGCATGAATCTTAATGGAAGAGAAGGACAGGCCTTTGTGGAACAGATCTGCTAAGTAATCCAAAATTAAAGGCAGGGAGGGCAGAGTTGTGTCCTCTCCTTTAGCTAGGATCCATGAGCAGTAACTTTTCCACTTATACGCATAGGATTTCCTTGTACTGGGTCTTCTGGCTTCAAGAATGACGTCCAGCACCTGTTTGCTTAGAGCTGCAGGGGATAGGATTCAAGGGATAAGAAGGGCTGCAAGCTTTAGGGCTTGCAGTTGCAGATGCAAAATCTGCCCCTCCTGCTGAGAGAGCAGGGTAGGGTTCTGATGTCAGTGCCATGATGGCACAGATGTCAGGCTGCACAGTAGCGAGTACCAGTGCTGGCATGGCCAGTCTGGGGCAATCAGAATTGTTCTTGGTCTGTCCTGTCTTATTTTGCATAACACTTGAGAGAAAGGGCAGGGGTGGGAATGCATAAACTGAGAGACTTACCCACTGAAAGGATAGGGCATCCACTTTCCAGGCCCAGCTGCGAGGGTTCCTGGTGCAGAATCTGCTGAGCTGGTGGTTATAGGGGGAGGCAAAAAGGTCCACTTCTGGGGTCCCCCATTTCTGAATCAGAAGGTTGAAGGTGTTGGTCTCTAACTGCCACTCATATGGGTCTAGGAGATTTCTGCTTTAGTTGTCTGCCAGTGAACTTTGATTGCCTGGCAGGAATTGAGCTTGCAGATGGACTTGCATGTCCAATCCAGTGTTCCAGAGAGCCATGGCTAGCCTGCAGAGTGGGTAGGAATGTGTTCCCCCCTGCTTGTTGATGACCACATAACTGTGGTGGTGTCTGATTTTATTAGAAGTTGTCCAGGAAGAGTAGGAATCTGAAAGCTTTCAGGGCATTCTGTACAGCTAGCATCTCTTTTTGATTGATGTGCAGAAAACTGACTTGGGCTCCAGCGGCCCTGAATGCATTTGCCATCCATGTGTGCTCCCGAGGCATAGTCTGAAGTTTCCAGTTCCTGAGAATGTTGGCACCAAAGACGTTTTAAGTATCATTGAAGTTTCGTCATATGCAGTCTTGCATATGGAATTAGCAGTACACATGAGGCCATGAACCCTAGGGCCTGCAGTATTTTTCTTGTGGATAGCTGGGTTCTGGTGGCCATTTGTTTGAAGTAGGCTGTCAGATAGACTTGTTTTTTTTTGAAGTGAGGAATGCCATATGGGATGTTGTGTCCAAGCTTGCTCCCAGGAATACAATCCTTCGACTGGGTACCAGTTTTGATTTCTTTTTGTTGATGGTGTACCCCAGGGAAGTGAGGAGATTTTTCACAAATGTCAAGTGCTGCAACAGCAATTCCTGTCTGTCTGCCTGAATCAGGCAGTCGTCCAAGTACGGGTAAATTTGGATATTTCTCTGCCTGCAGTATGCAATGGCTGGAGCCAAGCATTTTGTGAATACGCTGGGCACAGTGGATAAGCCAAAGGGAAGTGCAGAGAACTGATAATGCATAGACCCGGCCCTGAAATGTAGATACTTCCTGCATGGCTCCCTTATAGGGATGTGCATATAGGCTTCTTTTAAGTCTAGGGTGACTAAACAGGCATCCTTGATTTGCATAGGTAGAAGTTGTTCCAGGGTAAGCATTTTGAATTTTGGTACCGCCAGGAAAGTGTTGAGAATTGAAAGATCCAGGATTAGGCACCAAGGGCCCTCTTTTCTGGGTACAGGGAAGAGTCTGGAATAGAAACCTTGACATATCTGCTCCACTGGAACTGGCTGAATAGCTCTGATTGAGAGCAGGGATAAAACTTGGTTTTGAGCCTCTGCCCACTGGTTTGGAGGAATGTCTGGGAACACTCATGGGGTTGGCAGTGAGTGGAAGTAAAATTTGTACCTCTGGGATACAATGTTGAGGACCCATCGATCTTGTGTAGACACCCAATTTTTTGCATGAAGGGCCAGTTTTCCTCCTAGGGGCACAAGCAATTGGGTAGAGGTGAGGAGAGGAGTGGAGAAGTCATTGCAAGTTTTTTCTGTAAGGAGGTGGCTTACAACTCCCTGCTTTGGGGGTGGTGGCACTTCATTGCTTAGATCTCTGCATACCCTGAGACTGTAATCTGGGTGGTCTATTTCCCCTGGGCCTGGTCTGAGATGGCCGGAAGGGGGCAGGAATGGACCAGTGCTTAGAAGGGCAATAGCTACTGAATCTAGGAGGTTGCACTTGTAAGAATTCTTTAACAGTCTGCATAGACTTAGCTTTTTCTTCCATCTTTTTAAGAACCTCTTCTGCTTTGGTGCCAAACAAACCGCCCTTGTTCAAAGGAGCATCTAATAATAAGAAGTTATGTACTCACCATAACGTTCCATCTGAGTAGGTATCTTCATTTGTCTGCAACCTTTGGGATACGGATCCGATCTCTGATCCGAGCCGGCAACTTTTACCACAGCATAGATCCGAGCTCCTAGCTCCTCCCTTTACCGATAATCCCCTGCCAACCCTAACTGACCTCAGATCAAGTTTGCCCGATATAAGCAATGTTATTGTGCCCCGGAAGGGGCTTATCCAAGACAGATCCTATAGGTCAGGGGGAAGGAGGGGGGAATGGTTGCAGACAAATGAAGATACCTACTCAGATGGAACGTTATGGTGAGTACATAAACTTCTTAATCTGAAGTAGGAACTTCATTTGTCAGCAACCTTTGGGACAGAGTCCCTAGCTACCTGAATCCTGGGTGGCCTTTATGGAAGAACATTCCGGAGCACTGCAGAGCCAAAGGACGCCCTACCTCTGGAGACAACATCCAGTTTGTAATGGCTGATAAAGGTATGAGATGAGGCCCAAGTGGCTGCGGAACAAATAATATCTAAGGGAACCCTAGATTTAAAAGCCGCCAAAGCAGTGACGGCCCTAGTAGAATGAGCTCGGACTCCCTGAGGTGCAGGCCTTCCCGAACTCTGATACACTAAGAGGATACAACTAGCTATCCACCGTGATAGTGTCACTTTAGAAATTGACTTGCTTAAACTTGTTTTGGCAAAGGAGACAAACAACTGGTCAGATTGCCTATGACCAGCAGTTCGATGAGTATAAAAACGTAAATGTCTGTGCACATCCAAGAAATGCAGACTATATTCTCCTTTGTTCTGGTAATGGGGAAAGAACACGGGAAGATTAATAGACTGATTAATATTAGCTTCCGAAGACACTTTAGGCAGAAAGGACGGATTGATCCTGAGGTAAACTCTATCTGGATGGAAGGATAAATGGAAGGATAAATACGGCGGTTTAACACATAGAGCCTGAAGTTCAGAGACCCTTTTAGCTGAAGTAATGGCCACTAAGAAGGCAGTCTTCCAAGAGAGATATTTAAGATCAACCGTGGCGTCCAGCTCGAAAGGGGGGCTAGTCAAGGCTTGGAGAACCAAAGACAAATCCCATGGGGGTACTACCTCCCTGACCGGAGGTCTGAGAAGGAAGGTACCCTTGAGGAAAGCTTTACAAAGCTTGGAAGTCATTAGAGGGCCCGATTCATGTCCTACATAATGTGAAATCGCTGCCAGTTGTACCTTGACTGTAGAGCAGCTAGCCCCTTGATGAAAAGGGGTAGTTAAGAAATCCAAAACCGACGTGAGAGGCGCAGTGAAAGGATCCAAGTGATGGTGCTCCGCCCAGATGGAGAAAAGTTTCCACTTGCTTCGGTAGACTTTTCTGGTGGAAGGTTTATGTGCTGCTACTAGGATGGCTTTGACTGGTGAGGAGATTCCGGGAGTCCTAATCAGGAGTGGAACTGGAGCAATCAAGCAGTCAGCTTGAGGTTTACCAGGTTGGGGGCTGGGAGACCCAGAGGGTGGGTAATGAGATCCGGGAGTGGATCCAGAATCCATGGTGGATGAATTAGGTGAGACCACAGGTACGGGAACCATGTTTGACAAGGCCAGAATGGGGCAATGAGGATCATTTTGCTCCCCAGCCGACTGGCATTCTGTAGGAGTTTCAGCATCATGGGCAAAGGAGGATAAGCGTAAAGGAGACCGGGAGGCCAAGCATGTACTAGAGAGTCTCTCGGGGACTCCCCCTGAGGGGGAATTAGAGCGAAGTAACTGTTGCATTTGGTATTTGAAGGAGAGGCAAAAAGATCGCAACAGGGTTACCCCCATAGGGCAAATATTTGTTTCGCTACTAGAGGATTGAGAGACCATTCGTACGAAGTCAGAATCGAACGACTGAGCCTGTCTGCTAGATGTTGGACCGTCCCGGAATGTGCGTTGCAATAAGAAAGCGGTTGGTGGAAATCGCCCATTCCCACACTCTCATGGCCTCGCGACAAAGGGGATAAGACCTGGTTCCCCCCTGTTTGTTGATGTACCAGACAACTGACATGTTGTCCGTTTGTACTGCAATTGTCCCAATCGGTAGAAGGCTGTGAAGTGCCTGCAACGTCAAAAGCACCGCCCTCATCTCTAGGACATTGATATGCAAAGAGGTCTCTGTGTCGTTCCATGTGCCTTGGACCGTTCTGCCTGAATAGTGCCCCCCCCACCCCAGGCGAGAGGCGTCCGTGGTCACTGTGGCGACGGGGGAAGGCATCGAGAATGGTCGTCCCGTGTGGAGACTCGGGGACTGGAGCCACCACATGAGTGACCCTCTGCAAGCCCTGCTTAGGGGAATAGGATGGGACAGGGGGTTGCGAGACAGGGACCATTGTACTTGGAGGGTCCACTGCAGGACCCTCATATTCAGGCGGGCTAGGGGCAGTAGAGGAATAGCTGCCACCATGGACTCTAGAGCCCTCAGGATCAATTACGCAGGTGGAGCAGGAAGTATGAGAATGGCCTTGACATGCAACCTCAGGTTCTGAAGCCGATCGGGGGTCAGGAAGGCAAGCATTACCCTGGAATCCAATCTCGCCCCTATGAAATCTATTACCTGTGAGGGGACTAGAGAGGATTTGGTCATGTTGATAGTTAACCCTAGACGTGGAGCAAGGTCGAGGAAATAATCCCTGCCTGAACAGAGCAGATGCCTTGTTGGGGCGATGAGGAGCCAGTCGTCCAGGTACGGAAAGACCTGAATTCCCTGAAGCCTCAGGTGGGCCGCTATGACCACCAAGACTTTGGTGAACACCCTGGGGGCTGAGGTGAGACCAAAGGGAAGGGCCCTGAACTGAAAGTGACTGGCTCCCAGCCGGAAGCGGAGGAACCTCCTGGAGCGTCTGTCCACTAGGATGTGGTAGTACGCATCCTTGAGGTCTATCGAGCACATCCAATCGTTCTCCCGTAATAGGGGGAGAATAGATTGTAAGGTGACCATTCGGAACTTTTCTTTGGGAACTGCCAGGTTCAGGAGAGAGAGATAGAGAATGGGTCTCAAGTCCCCCGTCTTTTTTGGCACCAGAAAGAACCTGGAGTAAAACCCCGATCCGAACTGATCTGGGGGGATGGGTTGGATGGCTCTTTTTTGCAAAAGCTGCTGAATTTCCGTAGCAGCTGCCTCCCTTTGATTGGGTGGTACGTTGGGGAGGCTTTTGGTTTTGGGGGTTACAATAAAGGAAATTTGGTAACCTCTGGATATGACGCGAAGCACCCAGCAATCTGTTGTTATGGACTCCCATATTGCTAGGTGCTTCGAAAGACGCCCCCCGATTGCCTCCAGAGTGGAGCAGCCGGGCAACCCCTCAGGGGTTCTGCGTGGGCCTCTCAGAGAATGGTTCTCTGGACCCAAAGTTTCTGGGGCCCCCTCTGCCTCTTGGGCGGCGTCCTCCCCGTCCTCCTCTGCCACGAGAGGACTGGTTGTCCGGAGCAGACTGGGACTGATGCGATATTCGGAACCACATCTTCTTCTGACCCTTTTGGTTCTTAGAAAAGGACCTCTGGGGAGCAGAGAAGCGGGCTCCGACGGCAGACAATGTCTTCCCGTCTTTCTCGCTCTGGACTAAAGTGTCACGAACGGTTTTGCCAAAAAGTGCAGAACCATCAAAGGGGGCATTCGCGAATGATGCCTTAAAGGGTTCCGAGAAGTCACAGTGTCAGAGCCAGGCCTGATGCCTTATTACCAGGCCGGCTCGCCGGCTCTAGCGGCTCCTTCAGTGGCGTGACAAGAGCCGCATAGAGGTGTTAAAAACTGAATGTAGAGTAGACATTCAGGAGGAGTACAGTTGCTCGTCTCCTTCAGACATGGACTCTGGGGGGATGCAGCGTATTCTTTTATTAGATCCCGCTGCATCCGGATGACGTGTGCCATATAGTTCAGCGCTCTCATGGAGAAGGTTGCTGAACTAAAGACCCGCGGTCCATCGCTCGAGAGTCCTTACTTGGCGGGTGGACCGCAGAGCTCTCCTGAGCCAGCTCTCTCTTGGTGGCCGCCGCCACCAACATGGCATCCACGGGGGGACCTCTGCTCCAGTGGGTTCTTTCAGCAGGGCGACTCAGGATTCTATCCGGGCACTTGGGGACTGGCTCTATAGTGCCCGGCTCCTTCCAAGCCCTGGTGGAAATAAGGTCCACCAGGGGGTCGGGGGGAGGGGACACCCAAGAGGTAGATGGCCCTGCTTCGAACACCTCTAGGAATACGGACTCATCGGAGGAAGCCTTGGGGGCAGACCCCCCCCCCAATCCTGAGCATCTCCATGATGTCTCCAAAGGAGACATCCTCGGGGGGTGACCTTGGGGAGCCTTCCTCTTCATCTAAGTCCGTATCTTCGGTAAGGGACTCAGGGGAGTCCATGTGCCTCCTCTTACACTTGGCTTTGTGAGGGACCTCTTCGGGGGGGGCTGTCCGAGGAAGACTCACCAGCAATATCACGTTCCAAAGGAACACCCAGAGACGCTGAAGCAGGCTGTCCCGAAGGCCGGGTGATGGGAGCCCGGACCAGCTGAGAGGGAGTGCAGGGAGGAGCTGAAGCCAGGACTGGGGGTCCGGATGCACTCAACAGTGCCCTCTCCACCACCGTGAAAGCCGAGGGGGAGCTACTCTCGATAGGCTCCGAGAGTCGGCTCCCACTCGAATCTGAAGCGGGGACCGGATCCGGGGCAGAGACCCTCTGATCCGAAGGACCAGTGTGCTCCGACCGGGACGGAGCCGAAGTCGCACAAAGTCCCTCGGATCCGAAGCTCCACCCACGGCTCCGAGAAGTCGGATCCTACAAACTCGAGGGACCAGTCCGACACATCCCTGGATCCGACGCGTCTCGGCTCAGAATGCTCCGAACCCAGGAAGCGGGACGGAGAAGGAGCAATTGGTGCAAAAAATGGGGTCGAGCTCCCCCCTGGAGGGGGGGGGGGGAGGCAAGAGCACTCCCATCTGCAGCTGGGCCTGGATGAACCTCCTCATCATCCGGTCCATGTCTGCATCTGACGTACTAAATGTGGACCTCGACGAGGCCACCGAGGCAGACCTAGAGTGACGCCTCGATGACCTCGACGGGGACCGGGTTGCCTCCTCCCCAGGTCCTGGTGAAAAACAAGGGGACCGGAGCCGAGGAGGAGGCAATCCAGAAACCCTGGATAGAGAAGCCCGCTTGGCGGGCGGGTCCGAGGAAGAGTCCTCGGCCCGCCGCTTATGGTGCTTCTCCTTCCTTTTGGTTTTTCCGGCCTCCCTCTCCTCCGGAGCCAAAACGGGAGGTTGAGTCCCGACCGGAGGGAGGCAGGGTTGGCTACCACCGAGGGCTGGGTAGCGGCCACCGAAGAACTGGAGGCCGGAGCAGAGTCCGGGGGCAAAAGGCCCGCCAGAATCAGCTTCGACCTCCGGTCCTTAAGTGCCCTGGGGTTGAACGCTGCACAAATCGTGCATCCCGAAGAGAGGTGTTCAACCCCAAGGCACCTAATGCACCAGGTGTGGCCATCCGCCGGTGAAAACTTATGGCCACACTCGGTGCATTTTGAAAAGATGGCTTTAGGGGCCTCCGACATGTTGAACGGAAAAACACACTCACTAGGCCCCTACACACACCACGAACCAGCGAGGGTAGGGAGGAAAAATTTTACAAAAAAATATCTAAGAGGGAACCTAAACAAACTTACACAATCACACAAGAGAAGGTACAAAAACATTTTAAGTTTTTCTCTCACAAATACTTTGAACTGCCAGGAGCTCAAAATCCAGCTTGTAGGCTTGAAGCACGGCAAACTAGATCTGAGGTCAGTTAGGGTTGGCAGGGGATTATAGGTAAAGGGAGGAGCTAGGAGCTCGGATCTATGCTGTGGTAAAAGTTGCCAGCTCGGATCCGAGATCGGATCCGTATCCCAAAGGTTGCTGACAAATGAAGTTCCTACTTCAGATCTTTGATTTGACATGGTCTGGCAAGGTCTGCTCCTTGAGACAAGCATGTCTTCGCAGTACAGAACCAGTGACTGCTGCCTGGCAAGATGCCTCAAGGGCATCAAAGCCACACTGCAAAGCATGCTTGTTGACTTGGCTTGCAGAGTGCATAAGCTCCTGCAATTCTTTATTTTCTATACAGTCCATAAAGGTTGTCAACTTTTGTTTAATAAGTTCCATAACATGTTGCTGGTACTTCAGCATGTGAAACTGACAATTTAATGCCCTAATAGCAAGAGTAGCAGAGGTATATACCCTTCTTAACCCACCTGTCCAAAGCTCTGGAATACCTGTCCGAAGGGTCGGGATTCTTGGCTGTAGTTGCCTTGATACCTTTAGGCCCCTGGGAAATGATCTCTGGGTCAGCAGTAAGATTCTTGAAAAGAAATATGTGAGTCTCAAGTACTCTGTAGTACCACTCTGGTTTCCTAGGGGCAGGAAGTAAAGTATCAGGAGTAAGACTGGATTCCATAAAATCATTATCAACAACCTCAGGGGGTATTGCTAAAGGTCTGTGCTGTGACAAATCTAGGACTTCCCGAGTCTCTTTTTGGACTGAGGACAGTCTTGGCATTCCCAGTGGAAATGCTCTCTTAAGGTATGTAAGGTTTCACCAAAAGAAAAATCCTCCGGAGGGGAGGCAGAGGGAATGGATTCTTCTGCATCTGAATCTTCACAAGCAGATAAGGGCATGTCTTCATAATCTCCTGGTCTGTTTTGAAGCTGCAGGGGACTGGTCTCTTTTCTCTTAGAAGGGGAAGGCTGACTTCCCCTAATCAGTGTAATAAGGTCTTCTGCCATTCTAAGCATTTGTCTTTGAGGCATGGGAGGAGGTGCATATACTTTGGATGTCGGTTTTCTAGGCATAGCGCGTACTCTTGGCCCAAGAAACACGGTAGTTTTAGATAAAAAAGTTGGTTTGATTCGAACATCGGTAATGCGAAGAACGTCTTCAGAAGCCGGTGCCTGCACAGCAGCTCCGGACCCATGCAAGGTAGAGACATCCGCAGGTTACATAGTCGAAGAGTCTCGTGGCATACCGGACTCCGAATGGGTCTCGGTAGAGGCCTGCAAATCCATAGAAGTGGGCATCAGGGGCTGCGAAAGCACCTCACTGAGTACGGGCTAACTGGCAACTAGCTTAACGGAAGCATTGTCGGCAGCTTTGGACCTAAGTGGTCTGTTTATCCTTACTTTTTTTGGGATATCAGTAGTCGGATGGCTTACTGAAGCCATTTCGGAATATGGAGATAGGGAGCGGAAGAATTTAATGACAAAGAGAGCCCGATGACGAATGGTTCAGGCATTGAACAAGGCACAAAACCGACAGCGAGGTACGTCGTGGTCTGGGCCTAAACAGGTGACGCAGAAGGAATGAAGATCTCTGTGCGGTATTTGCTTTCCACAGGCAAGACAACTGTTAACTTATTCTGACCTCGGTTAGAGCATGAAAAAAGGATCCCCAATGGGATACTTTGCTTTGGAGGACTTCAGGATTATTCAACTCGTAAATAAAAATTCAGGTAGCGGCCGACCGGCACTTGCGAACTGCTTCTGCTTCAGGCTCCTCGGCAAGAAAGACTGATGTAATGGCATCGGCTGCATATTTTTATACCCCTGACGTCGGTCCTGGAGCAACAGCAACCGACGCAGAAACACCAAGTCTCCGGTATTCAGGCCGACTGAGGGCTACCTGCAGGCAGATAACCCAAGTGTGATGACTGCAACAGTGAAACATGAACAACTGGACTACCCTTGTTTCTCCTGCCAACCTTGCTGACTTGCATCTCTTGAGACAGTGTAGCAATTGCCTCATATACACCGACAATCCTCCACTAACAACTCACTCTAGTAGAGACTGCGAGACATGTATCTACACCAAGAATCTTGAATCCATGCTCTCTTGCAATCAAAATAGTAACACAGAAGAGGTTGTCAAATTACCCAGCACTACACATGCACATACTCATACACAAAGTACGTATCAAACAAATCTACATACATGCGGTTTCTCTCAAAAAACTTACAGAACACCAGAGACTTCCAAAACACAAGACTGCTACAACAAACACAGTCCCCACAACACCCATGGTACATAGCAACACGAGCGTCTCTCACCAAATTTTCTTGGCAGTGGAGACAATATTGAGACACACGGATGTCCCACTCACCAGCCTGGACAAGGAAAAAGTCAAGGTCAGCTGCCTGTCCGTTGCCAAGATTCGTCAGATCACATATGCACTCAGGTCTCTTAGAAACAAGTACCATTATAACTCTGTCATAGTTTATGTTAGTGTGAATGACCTGAGACGTACCTCAGTGGGCAATATGAAGAGACACATGGGTGAGTTCTCTGAGTATGTGTCCCAGGCAAGTATGTCTCTAGCATTGAAGAGCATACGACCCTCACCTAGAATGATGCCGCATGATAAAGAATGATTGAATTCAATAACAGGCTTAGCTCTTGGTGTCATTCAAAAGGGGGATCCAGTTCCTGTCAGCCTGGGAAGCCATGTACGACAAACCTCACTGCTTTGCCAGACATGATTTTGCACCTGGCACCTCTTGTCTTCTGGCTGCTGGCAAAGACTCTTACCTCTCCATATTAAATGTTAGGAGTTTAAACCAAAAACTGCACTCCCTGGAAGCACTTCTATCACTAGATGATGTAAATATCTGTGCAGTCACAGAAACCTGATTCAAAGCCTCAGAGTACCCTGGCCTTGCAAGGCTACAATGCTTTCCAAACCTTTAGACTACAAAAATGAACACAAAAACCAAAGGAAGCGGTGTTTCTATCTATATTAGAGAAAAATGTACTTCCCGTCTAGTTAGATTAGACAACTCCATTCAAGTCATAGCCAGTTACAGATCCCTCCTGTGGGTTACGACACCCCATAAAGCCTACTTAACCAGAGTGTTCAGTAAAATTTGGCTCGTCTCCAGGTTGATCATGGGGGATTTCAATTATCCCACCATCAACTGGGAAACCTATGCTAACCCCAACTCGCTAGCTCAAAAATTCCTTGACTGTTAATTCAAATGTGAAGAAAAGAAAGCCAGCACTCCACTCCATGAATCAGGCAATCATTATTTAATGTCCAACTTCAAGACAGCAAAATAACATAACCGTACACCAACATGGTTGTACCGGTTTCGGTAAATCCATCAGCAACCAAACATGATGTACAAAAATGAAGACAAAACCTAACTTGCTGTCTTCCAACTTATACAAATGTCATACAGAAAGCATGGAGCGCCCTCTAGTGCATCAATAAAATAGTGCACTAGTTCATAAATGCATGAAATGTAATGCAAATAAACACAATTATCCCAAATATATAAATTAATATATAAACCCAAATATAACAGCAAACATATGAATTGGATGCCTCAAAAATGATCATTCAAGCCAGGGGAAAATAGAACTCCTAGTTTGATGATCCACATTTTCTCTTTGTAGGTGAGCCTATCATGTAAAACATGGGACTGTACATGTCTGTCCTTAATGTGATCAATGACCATAAAACAAAAATTGTCCGTAGGGTGTTTGGAAATGTGTTTATATAAAGAACTGGACCCCTTTTTGTTTTTAATATCACTAAGATGTTCCCCTATCCTAACTTTAAAAGGACGGGAAGTTTGTCCAACATAGAAGGCTCGACAGTTGCACTGGGCCAAATAAATCACCCAAGTAGTACTGCAATTGGCAAAACATAATATGTCAAACTTGTGGACAATTTTGTGAGGAAAAGGTCCGACATTTCAACACCCTGGGGCAGTAGGTACAATGACCACATGGACAGCATCCAAAAAAAAGGGCCTGTAAAAAGGTGAGCTTGAGTAATAGAACATGTGTCTCTATAATAAACCTTCTTGTAATGACTGAAAAGAGAACCCAAAGACCGCCCTTTCCGAAATGAATAGTGACACCGGTCCCCTATATATTTCTCTAAGACATTATCCGATTTTAACAAATACCAATGCTTACGGATAATGTTCATAAATCCAACTGTATTCCTCCCATAAGTTGCTACCACTCTAAGCAAATCAGACTTAGCATGATCCTGATTTTGATAGGATAACAAATCAGTTCTATCTTGCTCATTTGCAAAACGATTGGCCCTCGTGATGTCACCCCCTAAAGTACCCCTACTTTTAAACCTGGTGATAAGATCCCTATTGTAATGGTCGTATGTGGAGGAGCTGGAACAAATCCTTTTAACATGAAGGAATTGGGACTTGGGGATGTTATTAATGACATGCTGAGGGTGGAAACTGGTGGCATGTAATAAGATATTGAATTGGGGAAATTTTCTAAATATCTCACTCTCAAGAGTGTTGGTGTCCATTATTTTTACCAAAACATCCAAAAACGTAACTTTAGATCTAGAAAAAGTCAACTTAAACTCAACCCCCCCCCATATATTACCATTTAGATACTCAAGGAATTCCAAAAGGAATTCCTCATTAGCTCTCCACACCATCCAGCAGTCAAGATACCTCCTCCAAATATCCATCTTGTTAATATAGATATTGTGACTGATGTCATAAATTACCTGATCCTCCACATACGCCATGAATAGATCTGCATAAATGGGGGCAAAAGAAGCCCCCATAGCAGTGCCCTGTGCCTGCCAAAAACACCTGTCCTTAAAAAAGAACACATTGTGAATCAGGACCTGTTCAGTCATGCATACCAAGAGGGTATTAAAACAGGGCTTATAGATGTTGACCTTATCCAACCAATATTGAAGGGTCAAAAGTCCTGCCCAATGGGGAATACTGGTATATAGGGAGGTGACATTCAAGGTGCACAAAAAACAATGGGACTCTAGTTGGGTCTCGGAGATGATGGAAAGGAACTGTGTAGTATCTTGGATTCTAGAACGTATATGTACCAAAAGTGGTTTTAAATATAATATGAGAAATTCAGAAAGGGGTTCCGTAAGGGAACCCCTACCTGATACAATCGGTCTCCCGGGCAGCCTTATGGAGTCTTTATGGATCTTCGGGAGAAAATAGATATATTGCCTGCTAGGAAAATCAACCTTAAGTTGATGACACACTTCATCATTAATGATGCCCTCCTCTGTAGCCAAATCCAAAAACTTGTCAACATCCTTTTTAAATTGCAAAGTGGTGTCCACCTACATTTCCTGATAATGATTATGACTGGATAACTGGCGATCAGCTTTGGCTTCATAGTCCCCCAGATCCTGGACCACCATTGCTCCCCCTTTGTCCGCTGAAAGAACAATATCCTTGTTGTTAATCAGTTCTCCAAACATATTCCCTGATTTTTATTCAAATTATCTTTAAGCCTGTCCTGTTTATGTAGATATAAATGTAAATCTTTAAGGACAGCATTTTGAAATGTTTGGACAATGGGTTGCATAGGTGGCCTGAACCTGGAGCCCCGGAAGCGAAATTCCCTAACCTCAGAGGCATCATAATCAGTCCCATGAAAATAGCATTTCAAATTCAAATTTCGACAAAATTTAACCACATCCTTAGCAAAAAAATGTTCTTGGACAAAAAAACCCAGGGACAAAACTTAGTCCTTTATTCAATATATCAACTTGTTGATCATCCAATAACACTGAGGAAATGTTATGCACATTATTAACACTGGATGCTAAATCCTGGTCATCTGTTGAAGGATGTCCCCCAGCCCATCTGGGTTTGTGATGCCTCCTCCCCCCTCGTCTCTGGGACTTGTACCTAAAGGGGTCTTTCCAATAAAACCTCTATGTTAATTCAAATGCCCTGGAACAAATTGTTTAAACCCCAAGAGGAAAATAGAGTTGTGTACCTACCATAAATGTAGATGTTCGAGTGTATTCACTGTTGCAGTCATTACACTTGGGTTATCCGCCGGCAGGCTACCCGCAGTCGGCCCAAGTTCCAAAGCCTTGGTCCGGCGTTGGTCGCTGTCGCCTCTTCCCGGACGTCAGAGCGCCAGGGGTATAAAAGATGCAACCAACGCCATTTTCTTCAGTTTTTCTTGCCCCAGATGTCAGGTGCCCCCAGATAGGAAGGCTGGAAAAATAAAATTATGCCAAAAAGCATGCATGAACTAATATAAACATTTCCTTCATCTACAAGCAAATACACCACACAGGTTGTATAGAGTTGAGAAGTACAGAGAAGTCCCAGCAAAGTAAAATGGGATGGTGGGTGGGTAACCTGGACTGCAACAGTGAATACACTCGAACATCTACATTTATGGTAGGTACACAAATGTACTATGTTCATCGTGTTTCACTGTTGCAGTCATTACACTTGGGTTGAATCCCAAAGCTGAGGTTGGGCGGCTGGGTCTAGATTGGATTTGGAGAGGCTACCAGGCCCTGCAGGACTGCAGTGGCAAAGCCTGCTCTGGATTTAGAGTAGAGAGGCAAGTGGTAGTGCTTGGCGAAAGTGTGCACTGAGCTCCAGGTTGCAGCTTCTAAAATGTCTTTGGTTGGTACTCCTCTGAGAAAGGCTGCTGAAGTGACTTGTTGCTCCGGTAGAATGTGGCCTAATGACCTGAGGCACTGATTTGCCTTGTTGTACATAACAAAAGCGGATGCAGTGTCCTATCCATTCTGAAATTGTCTGCTTTGTGATAGGTTTTCCTTGTGATCCTGAAGCATAGGCTACAAACAGTTGCTCTGTTTTTCTGAAAGCTTTTGTTTTGTCCAGGTAGAATCGTAGCTGTCTGTGTATATCCAAAGCGTGCAAAAGTCTCTCCCCTTTATTCTGGGGATTTGGGTAGAAAGTTGGTAAATGAATGGTTTGGTTCAGGGCCACATTGGAAACTACTTTTGGCATGAATGTTGGGTTTGTCCTGAGAGAAACCCTGTCCTGGTGAAAAATGATGGAAGGTTCCACAGCCATTAATGCTTGAACTCTGATACTCTTCTTGCTGAAGTTATTGCTAGGAGCAGAGCAGTTTTCCATGATAAGAATTTTATATCAGCTGTGCTGGCTGGTTCAAAAGGAGGCAGTGTGCATTTTTCTAAAACAAAATTGAGATCCCAAGTTGGTACTAGTGATCTCCTTGGGGGTCTTGTGTTTTTTGCCCCTCTGAGGTACTGTCTTAGTAGAGGATGTGAAAAAATAGGAGGTTCCGTATTGTAATGAGCTGAAATGGCAGAGGCATGGATTTTAATTGATGAGAAAGATAGCCCTTTGTCCAGCATCTCAGTTAAGTATTGTAAAATCTGAGGTATATTTGGAACAAGTGGGTCGAGCCCTTGTGCCCGATTCCAAGCACAGAATCTCTTCCATTTTTCTGCATAAGATTTCCTAGTGCTGAGCCTCCTGGCTTCTAAAATGACATCCATAACAGCTTTAGAGAAAGGTGCAGTCTGAGTGGCTACATTATCTGCCATGCTGCCAGATTTAAGGTTCTGAGTTGACTGTGCAGAATCTGATTGTTTTGTTGAGTCAGAAGATGAGGAATTTGAGGTAAAGGCCAAGCTGGGCCCTGAGACAAGCTCTTTAGGACTGGGTACCAGTGCTGGCGTGGCCAGTCTGGGGCAATCAGGATCATTCTTGGCCTTTCTTGTCTGACTTTTAGGAGCACTTTGGTAAGAAGAGGCATTGGTGGGAAGGCATAGACTGTCAGAGCTTTCCAGCTGAATGATAGAGCATCCACTTTCCATGCTTGAGAGTGATAACTTCCTGTGCAGAATTTCTGTAGTTGGCAATTGTGAGGGGAGGCAAAAAGATCTATGTCTGGGCGTCCCCATTTCCTTGTTATCATGCTGAACACCTGTGGATTTAGTTTCCATTCGTGAGGGTCCATGAGATTTCTGCTTAGTTCGTCTGCCAGTGTATTTTTTGTTCCTGGCAGGAATTGTGCCTGCAGATGTACCTGATAGGTTAGTGCTGTGTTCCTCAAGGTCATGGCTTGCCTGCATAGGGGGTAGGAATGTGTGCCCCCTTGCTTGTTTATGTACCACATAACTGGGGTATTGTCCGTCTTTATTAGTAGTTGTCCTAGATGTAGTAGGTTCTTGAAAGCTGTCAGGGCATTCTGTACTGCTAGCATCTCTTTCTGATTGATGTGAAGATGCATTTGTTCCTTGGGTCACGTGCCCTGAATACATTTCCCTGCCATATGTGCCCCCCAGGCATAATCCGATGCATCCGTTGTTATTGTCTGCCTGGCTGTGGGTAATGTGAAAGGCTGTCCCTTGTGGTGACAGGCCTGTGACCACCATCGAAACTCCTGTTGTTGGCAAGGAATTAAAGTTATGATAGTTTCCAGGCTGTGACAATGTTGAGTCCAAACACTTTTTAGATACCATTGTAGTTTCCTCATATGCAGTCTTGCATATGGAATTAGTAGAATGCAGGACGCCATGAAGCCCAGGGCCTGCAGAATTTTTCTTATAGGGAGCTGGGTCTTTGTTGCCATCAGTTGAAAGTATTGAGTCAGTTGCCTTTGTCTGGCGTGAGATAAGCCATCTGGGCAGGTGTATTTAAGCTTGCACCCAGGAATATTATCTCTTGAGAGGGCACTAGTTTTGATTTCTTTTCATTTACTGTGTACCTTAGTCAAATTAGTAATCTTTTTACAAACGCCAGACGCTTTAGTTGAACGTCCTTGCTCTCTGCTTGAATAAGGCAGTCGTCCAAGTAGGGATATATTTTAATTCCTTTTTGTCTGCAAAATGCAAATTACTGGTGCCAGGCATTTTGTGAAGACCCTGGGCGCAGTAGATAAGCCAAAGGGCAGTGCAGAGAATTGGTACTGCATTGTGCCTGCTATGAATCTGAGTTATCTCCTGCAGGTTTGTCTGATTGGGACATGCAGGTATGCCTCCTTGAGGTCCAAAGTAACTAGCCAAGCCTTCTTGTCCAGCATGGGTAGAAGCTGCTGTAGTGTTAACATTTTGAATTTTGGAACATCCAGGAAAGTATTTAGGATTGACAGGTCCAGTATTGGTCTCCAGGCTTTGTCCTTTCTGGGTACTAAGAAAAGTCTTGAGTAAAATCCTTGCCCCTGTTCTTGCTGTGGTACTCTTTGAATAGCTCCAGTGTCCATGAGAGCAGCAATTTGTTTTTGTGCCTCTGCCCATTGGTTCTGTGGCAGGTCTGGCATACCTCTTGATTTTGGAAGTGTGTGAAAGTGGAACCTGTAACCTTGAGAGAGAATATTCAGTACCCATTTGTCCTGGGTGATTATGTGCCAATTTTTTTGAGAAAAGTGCTAGCTTTCCCCCTAGGGGTGCTGCCAAAAGGAAAGTGCTTGGCATCTGTAGAGGGAATTCATTGGGATTGTTTCATATAAGGTTGTGATTTGTCTTCCCCTCCTTTGGGGGCTGAAGCACCCCATTGTTTAGGTCTGTAGGAGCCTTGGGGCTGAGATCTGCCTCTTGGGCGTCTGTATCTGCCTCTTTGTGGCCTGTCTGACACTGACAAGGACCAATTTTTTTGAAGGCCAGTTTCTGCTAAACCTGGGTGGTTGAACCTGTAAGAAATCCTTTACTGTCTGCATTGATTTTGCTTTATCCTTCATTTTCTTTTACACCTCTTCTGCCTTAACACCAAAGTATCATGCTGTAGTGGAGCATCCAATAATTTAACTTTAACATGGTCAGGTAAACTTTGTTCTTTCAACCAAGCATGCCTTCGAATAACAGAGCCTTTAACTGCAACTCTACAAGAAGCCTCTAATGAATCAAAACCACGTTTTAAAGTATGTTTCCCACTTGTTCAGCTGCATGCAATAAATCCTGCATTTCCTTACTGTCAGGACTTTGAGATTGAAACCATTTTCTGCTTTAACAATGACATGAGATACTGTTGATATTTAAGCATATGAAACTGGCAATTTAAAGCCCTTACAGCTAAAGTAGCAGAAGTGTAAACTTTTTTCCCCCATCTGTCCAGAGCATTGGAATCTCTATCCGAGGGGACAGGACTTTTTGCAGTGGAAGCCTTAACCCATTTAGGACCCTGAAAAATTGTTTCTGGATCTGCAGCAGGGTTTTTGTAAAGAAATTTATGACAGTCAGGGACCCTGTAGTACCTGTCTGGCTTGACTGGTGCTGGGGGTAAAGAATCAGGAGTCAGACTGGATTCAGAAAAAACATCAACAATATCAAGCACAGGGGGAATAGCCAGGGGCCTGTGCTGGGGCAATAAAAGAAAGTCTCTGAGCCTTTTCTTGGATTCTGAATAATCCTGCTCTCCTAATGGAAATGCTCCCTCATGGTGTGCAGGGTTTCACCAAAAGAATAATCCTCAAGCGGAGAGGCTGAAGGTATAGACTCTTCTGCATCAGAGTCCTCATAGGGAAGGAGAGAGTATCCCTGGTCAGAAGAGGAATCAGAGGAAATGGAAACCTGGTCAGAGGAATCCTAGTCAGTGTCTTGCCTAGGCCTTTTGTCAGGTGGGGGATGGGAACCCCTGATTAAAGTAATTAGGTCTTCGGCCATTTTAAGCATCTGTTTCTTTGGCATGGATGACTGTTCAGTAGAATGCTGTACTTGATTCTTTGTCTTTAATGGTGTTTTTAATTTTGCCTTGGCTGCTGTAGTGGGCTTAATTGTAAGCTGTGAAGGTCTGAAAACACCCTCAGAAGCCGATGGCTGCTCAGCGGCTCCGGACCCATCTGAGGGAATAGTTTCCGTAGGCCCAATACCTTGAGTTTCCACGGGCCTCGGTGTCTCCACATGGCTGTCGGATAGGGCCTTTGGCTCTGAGGTAGCGGGTGTCAGGGGCTGCGAAAGTGCCTCACTGAGAACCGGCGACTGGCCTAGAAGAAACTTCGTCTGTTTTGGACCTCGGATGCCTGTCCTTTTCTTTGTCTTTGCATTTTTTATAAATTCCTGTCGTCGGTTGTTTCGACAGCATTATGTAATTAAACCTTCGGCCAAAATAATGTAAAGCGAAATCAAACCGACGTTTAATAGTGCGTTTGTTGAATCTAGCACAAAACCAACAACTAGTAACATCGTGGTCAGGGCCTAGGCCAGGAATATAGTAAGAGTGAAAGTCCTTATGAGGTATTTGCTTCCCACAAGAAATACAATTATTAACTTTTACTGACATCGATCTGGAGCAAGAAAAAGTTTCCCCAATGGGGTACTTAGCTTTATTGAAGACTTCAGTTCTGAAACTCAATTTCGAAAATCTCAGGAGTCGGCCGACCGGCACTTGCGAACTGCTTTTGCTTCAGGCACCGCACGGCAAGAAAGACTGAAGAAAATGGCGTTGTTTGCATCTTTTATACCCCTGGCGCTCTGACGTCAGGCAAGAGGCAACAGCAACCGACGCCGGACCAAGACTTTGGAACTCAGGCTGACTGCAGGTAGCCTGCTGGCGGATAACCCAAGTGTAATGACTGCAACAGTGAAACACGAACACCAAACATTCTAGATATGGTCCTCACTAACATGTTGAAAATATGTACTGCCGCAACTGTCAGACACTCATTAAATCTGACCACAAAACAGTCACCTTCAAGCTGGCACTAACACCAGAACTCCCAAAGGGTGAAATCAGACTAAAACTTCACCAAGGCAAACTATATCCTCCTAGGCGAAGGCATAAATACATTCCAAGCCCCATTCCAAGCGGGAAGTGGTAACTACACCAAAACTTGCACTAAAGCCCTGTACAATCACTTGTATAAGTGTATAAACTCAGTTGTACCAGAAAGAATCAAAGCTAGAGCCCCAAGTAAAAACAAGCTTCCATGGTGGCCATCCAGCAACAACAAACTTTATAATAAATGCAAAAAGCTGCTTTCCAAGAAAATAAAAGGCAAGGTCCCAACAATGGAAAAGCATCCCCCCCCCCAGCCTCAACAGATAAGACAAGTTGTCAAATCCTCTAATGGCTCCTTTGAGAGAAACTTAGCAAGTACAGCCAAGAATAACCACAAGGCCTTTTACAGCTACGTATGTAGCCTAAAAGTTAGGACCCAAGCATGTGCAGAACTAGAGGCCAACGGTATTTCACACATAGCAAACCTGCTAGTGGTTAAGCTTGGTGAAACTTTCACTCCCTTATCCCATCCTAACTTATCACACAAACCTTTCCCCAAACCCCCCCCCCCCAGACACACTACATATCTGAAGGATTTACCTCTGCATGCTGGAAGGTGAAATCTACGAACCCGCTGCCGCGAACAGTAAACCGCAAAATTCCAAAATTGTGAAAACTGAAGTGCCGAATTATGAAATGTCGCCCCCCCCTTTTTGACCCATGACAGCATTTGTTTCAGCGGTGGTGCATTTGGAAATGTCGAAATTCGATTTTACGACATTTCGGGAATTCAGAGTTACGGAATTCGCATATCTGGATTGTGAATGTGCATGTACGACCATTTGACTTTCAAACATGTAAAGATAAACCATCTGAAGAGCAGGTCCTCAAAGCCTTATCAAGGCAAAAAACACAGCTACTATGGAACCATCGGACATACCAGGCTGTCTTTTAAACAGGCTAAAACATGAATTAGCATCCCCATTAAGTAACCTTTTCAATCATAGTCTAAAGCTTTGTTCCTGGAGAATGGAGAACAGTTACTCCCCTCCACAAAAATGGCCTAGCAACAGACCCAGGGAATTACACAGACCCATAAGCCTGATCAGCCTCATCAGCAAGGCCATGGAACGTATCATTATGAACCTCATAAATAAAGACATAGGTGACCTCCAAACCCTGAATCCTACCCAATTCAGCTTCATCAAGGGCAGATCCTGCCTGCTAAATATGGTGGACGACTTTGAAAATGTGACCAGGGCCAATGACAAGGGCAAATCTGTGCACACAGCCTACCGTGACTTGACAAAGGCTTCTGATATAATACCACATTTAGACATTATTGATAAACTTAGGAAACTGAAAGTAAACCCCTTTATTGTAAGATGCATTGCCAACTTGCTCACAAACCGAACACACACTATCAAAGTGGGTGACTCCATATCAGCCAGCAGAGCTGTTACCAGTGGGGTGCCATAGGGTTCAGTGCTGGGCCCCCTACTGTTTGGCATATACTTCTCAGAAGTTCAGGTCAAAACTAACAGGGTTGTGGCTGACCAAGTTTGCAGACAACTGCAAACTAGATGCAATCACTGAATCCCCAAATGATTTCAGTATACTCCAGGAGGATCTCACACAGACCAACGACTGGTGTATTAGTCACGGTCTCAAACTGAATGCAATGAAATGAATCATTCCCTTTGGCACAATGTCCCTTCACACTACGAAATCAACAATACCCTAAGTACCTACAAAGTGGTAAGGGACCTGGGATCACAAGTTGACTGCAACATTAACTTCGACCACCATGTGTCTACTGTAGTAAGGAAGGCTTTCTACGTAGCACACTTGATTAGTAAAGGCATCATCGTGACAGCAAGAGAGTTTATAACCTCTCTATACTAGGCACTGATCTGGCTCATAATTGAATATAATGCCCCATCAGCATGCACAGTACAAACCACCTGCAGCAACTAGAGAGACCTGAGAGGTTTCTAACAAAGAATATCAAAGGGCTCCAGCATGTTGTACAGGACTTTATAGCGGAGACTTATTCCTGACCTACACAACAATCCAAGACCCAAACCTAATGAACTTGCTGCATATCAGTAAATCAAACAGGACTAGGGTTACCCATTCCACGGACCTAAACATGGCCTGCGAAGTAAATAGGACAAGATTGAGGGACATGTTTATCTCCCAGCAACTGCTGCTGTGTCTTTGGAAAAAGACTACCAATTCATGTGAAATAGAGCACCTCTATTGTACTGATCAAAAGGAAACTGGACGGGTGGATGGGGCAACATAAATTTTTAAAGGGATAGCTCCCACAACCCTCTTGGACATGGGCAGTCATCATTAAATTCAATCCTGGGTACTGACCAGCATTTTTATGGTACTACATCGGGATTAAACAATTAGGCTTAAAATGACCTTCAGGTCGATACCCTAGTAATCTCCTATGATCACTGTTGCAGTACTAGTCCCTTGGGTCTTCCTACAGTGCAGAGGCCCATGACTGGTCCAATTTCCAGTGTCTTAGCATCATCACAAGCTGATAGGTGTTCAGTGACAGACGTCCAAACATCAGGCTATAAGAAGGGCATCTGTCGGCACCATCATCAGGTCTTTCTAAGCTGGAAAAGCAATCGTCAGCTAAACTTCTCCAGCTGTCTGATTTTGGTTGAGGATGCAAAGAAGAAACGCAAGTATAGTTGGGATGAGTCAAAGGTGTTATACACAGAAAGAGTAACACAGATGGCCCCTACATAGTTGTGGGGCAGGAGGGTGGGACTATGCGCCACAACATTGATCTACACGAATATATACAGTTATGGTAAGTGGGACACAACTGTACTATTTATCACAGTCACTGTTGCAGCACCAATCCTTGGGAAGATTTTCAAAGATACTCTGAGGGTACAGGAGATCACTGAATGTTTAGGAAATAATTTTGTAGCATGGCAGAGGCAAACCCTGTCCTAGCCCTGGAGACCTGTCCCAAGTTACAGTGTTTAGTAAATGTGTGAACAGAATTGTAAGGGTCTGCCTCTGGGATGGTTTGAGTGGGAGATCCTTTAATGAAAACAGTGGTAGTTGCCCCATGCCTGGTGGAATGGGCCCTAATGTGGCCAGGAAGAGGCTTTACATGCCACATGTAACAGAACTTGATGCAGTCTACAATCTATTTAGAGATGGTTTGCTTTGAGATAGGCTTGCTCAGTTTTCCTTATGTGAAGGATACAACTGGTCTGGTCTGTCCAAACTTTTTGTTTGGTCCAAGTACTAACTGATCATTCCCAGGATTTCGACAGAATAGAGGATTATTTCCGCTTTCTTCTGTGGGTTTGAAAAGAAGAGTTGTAGATGGATAGCCTGGTTAAGGCTCAGTTCTGAAACCACCTTAGACATGAATGATGTTTTTTTTTCTGAGGGCTACCATGCCCCTGTGGAAGACAGTAAAAGGTTCTATAAACAACAGCTTGCAGTTCACAGACTCTTCTAAGCTGAAGTGATGGCTACAAGGAAGGTAGTCTTCCAGGTTAAGCATCTTGGCAGGCACAGAAGCAGCCAGCTCAAAGGGTTGCAGAGTTAGTTTTTTCCAAGACATAGTTTAGGTCCCATGCTGGAATGTGGTCCCTTCTAGGAAGTGTCAAGTGAATCACCCCTTTTAGCAACAGTTATATGTGAGGGTGCGAGAAGAATGGTATCATAATCTGCAAGCAAGATGAAATAGCAGAAGCATGAACCTTGACAATGGAATAAGAAAGGCCCTGTTCAAACAGGTGTGAAAGGTAAAACAGTAGTAAAAAATACGTTATGTACTCACCATAACGTTCCATGCGAGTTCATCTCGCCTTCATTCTTATTGATGGGCTCAGAGTCAATCCTCAGCTCCAACTCGGCCAACTGCAAAAGCTCAAGGTCTTTAACCAGCTCGAGGCCATCTCCCTATCCCATGATAAACCTTGTGCTTCCCTCAGATCTTATTTGCTGCCAACAGGCTACATACCACTACTAATATGCTACTACAGAAACTGGATAAGAGACAATAAACCATGACATAGAAGAAATCTCGGTCTTCAAGAAGCTTGGATGGGCGTTGGGGGGACACGTAAAAATGAAGGCGAGATGAACAACTCACATGGAATATTATGGTGAGTACATAACTTCTTTATATGAAGTTTTATCTCGACATTTATTCTTGATGATGAGTAGCATCCCAAGCACCATCTTTCTCGGGTGGCTCACAGGAGAATATTTTTCAAGACAGTGGAACTAAAGGAAGCCCTGTCCCTGGAGGCCTTGTCTACTTTGTAATGAGTGATGAAGGTATAAGGCCTTGACCAAGTAGTTGCTGCACAAATAGTATCTAATGGTAATTTAGTCGTAAAGGCTAATGAAGTAGATACAGCTCTAGTAGAGTGGGCCTTTATTTTCTGTTTTAACGGTGTATTCACTGAACTGTAAGTGAAGACTATACAATCGGATAACCATTTTGATAAAGTGGTTTTTGCCACTGGAGCGCCTTTTTTGACTTTGATCTGTTTTACTGAAATGTTTGGTCCTGTCTAAATAGAATCGAAGTTGCCTGTGAACACCAAGTTTGTGCAGCATATATTCCATCTTATTAGTATATTTAGGGAAAACACAGGCAATTCAATAGATTGGTTGAGATTTGTATCTGAGCAAACTTTAGGTAAGAATGAAGGATTCATCCTGAGTGAGACTGTCATTATGGAAAATCAAATAAGGGGGTTTAATGGACAAGGCCTGTAACTCTGAAACCCTCCGAGCAGAAGTAATAGCTATTAAAAATATGGTTTTCCATGATAGATATTTCAAGTCACAAGATGTGGCTGGTTCAAAGGGGGGCAGGATTATACAGGAAAGAATAAAATTTAGGTTCCATGGCATAGCTGGAGCTTTGATGGGTGGTTTCAAATGAAAAGTACCCTTGAGAAAGCTCTGGAAAATCTATGTGACATAATATTAGACCCCTGGTCACCTAGATGAAAGTTAGCAATTGTTGCCAATTGAACTCTAATGGTTGCTGCCGCTGTCCCTTCATTGAAAAATTGTCAAAACTCCAGAATGGATGAAATCAAAGCCATGTACAGATAAAAAGAAGTTATGTTCTTACCATAACGTTCCATGTGGAGTGTTCATCTCGCCTTTGTTCTTACACACGGGTTCGGAGCCGATCCTCGGCTTCGAGTCGGCCGCATAGCAAAGCTTTGCATCTTAGAGAAGCTCGAGACCAACTTATATCCCACAATCCTCCCTGCCATTACTCAGATCTAGTTTGCAAGCAAACCAGACCAACCATAAACCTCAGGTGCTAAGGCTACACACAGCCACAAAAATCAGAGACACTATCTCACTGACAAATTAACTAAAGGGTAGCGAAATATACCCCATGAGGTAAGAGACAATATACCCAGAAGAGGTTAAGGCATGTGGACCAGACTCTAGTCCTACTCGTTCTTCCAAACACGTGAGGGAGGGAAGGGAGGGAATGTAAGAACAAAGGCGAGATGAACACTCCACATGGAACGTTATGGTAAGAACATAACTTCTTTATGTGAGAGTGTTCAATCTCGCCGTTTGTTCTTACACACGGGTAGCGTCCCTAGCTCCGTCACCCCGAGTGACTCATGGAAGAATGTTCCTGAGCACAGTGGAACCAAAAGATGTCCGGTCTTTGGAGGCTTTGTCAACCCTATAATGAGCGATGAAAGTATGTGGTTTAGACCACGTGGCTGCTGCACAAATCGTGTCCAAAGGCAGACGAGCTGCATGAGCCAAGTTAGTGGAAACGGATCTAGTAGAATGGCCCTTAGGTTTGATGGGCAAGGCCTGATTCGACTTAGAATATACAAAGGCTATACAATCAGTAAGCCATTTAGAAAGTGTACGTTTTGTAACTGCCATGCCCTTTTTATTGTCTGCAAACGCGACAAAAAGTTGATCTGTTTTTCTGTAATCTTTAGTCCTGTCCAAATAAAATCTTAGCTGTCTGTGGACATCTACCTTGTCCAGCATATATTCCAACTTGCTGGTATGGTTTTTGAAAAAGGTAGGGAGTTCAATGGACTGATTAATATTTATGACTGAACATACCTTAGGAAGGAAAGACGGGTTTGTTCGTAAGGAAACTCTATCTGGGTGGAAAATTAAGTAAGGTGGTTTGACTGATAGTGCTTGCAGCTCTGAAACTCTTCGAGCTGAAGTAACAGCTACAAGAAAAAGTGTCTTCCACTACAAAAACTTCAGGAGGCAAGAAGAGGCTGGTTTGAAGGGTGGCAACATTAGTTGCGACAATAACAAATTTAAATTCCATGGGAATAAAGGGTCTCTGACGGGCGGTCGAAGATGGAAGGAACCTTTCATAAAAGCCTTACAAAGCCTGTGGGACATAACAGAAGAACCGTCCTCACCAACATGGAAGTTGGATATGGCCGCCAACTGCACTCTTAGTGTGGAAGTAGAGGCTCCTTTATGAAAAAGGATGGATAGAAATTCTAGAACTTTATGTAAAGGAGCTACCAGGGGATCCAAGTGTTGGCTAGATGCCCAGTACACAAAGCGTTTCCATTTACTCCTGTAGAGTTTTGTAGTGGAAGCCTTATAAGAGGCAACCAAAATGCATTGAACTGCCTGAGAAAGTAGATCAGACCTGGCTAGGCAGGGAAGTGGAGCAGCCAAGCTGCTAGTTTGAGGGATAGAAGCGACAGGTGAGGAACTCCCGACGAATGTGTCAGTAGATCTGGTACTGGGTCCAGGATCCACGGTTCCTCTGTTTGATGGGCTCGAAGAAAGGGGAACCATATCTGTCGAGGCCAGAATGGGGCTATGAGTATAATTGTCCTTTCCAGGTTCCTGGCTTTCTGAAGAAATTTGGGAATCAAGGGGGTAGGTGGAAATGCATATAGGAGACCCGGGGGCCAATCGTGTATCAGTGCGTCCCTGGGGACATCCCCTGGAGGGGGTAGAAGGGCAAAATAGCTTCTGCATTTGGTATTCATCGGGGAGGCAAATAGATCGCAGCAAGGCTGGCCCCATCTGCGGAAAATTCTTTCCGCCACCTGTAGCTTGAGGGACCACTCGTGAGGTAACAGGATGTCTCTGCTCAACTGTCCGCAATGACGTTGGATGACCCCGGGATGTGCGTTGCTATCAGAAAGCGACCCGTGGACTCTGCCCATTGCCAAATTCTCATGGCCTCTTTGCATAATGGGTAAGATCTGGTTCCCCCCTGTTTATGTACCAGACTACAGACATGCTGTCTGTCTGAACTGCTACTGTTCCTAGAGGTAAGAGAGTTTGAAAGTGTTTCAACGCCAGGAACACCGCCCTCATTTCCAGAACATTTATGTGCAGGTTGTACTCCATATGTTGGACCATTCCCCTTGGACTGTTCTTCCCTGAAATAGTCCCCCCCACCCTATCAGGGAAGCGTCCGTGGTTATCGTGGCCGTCGGATTCGGTAGAACAAATGGAAGACCCATAGTGAGATCCTGACTGTACACCCACCATGAGAGGTCTCGCTTGCAAGAATCTGTTATCAGAATCTCGTGCGCTAGGGGTAACTGCTGGAATGACCACTGCGTGAACAGCAGCCATTGGAGGAGCTTCATGTGCAATCTCCCCATAGGAACTGCAATCAGGGACGCTGCCATGAGTCCCAAAACCTTCAACACTAGTTTGGCCGGGGCTTTCCTGCTTTGCAGTAGAAGAAGAACCTGTTCCTTGAGGGATGAAGCCCTTATTGGAGGGAGCTTTACCAGTGTTAAGCGCATATCTAGGTCTGCTCCGATGAATGAAATATGCTGTGAGGGCAGTAAGGCAGATTTTTCGAAGTTTATGGAAATCCCTAGTTGGGAACAAAGGTTGACTGTATAGTCTCTGGCTTGTATGAGGCGACGCTCGGTGGTGGCAGTGAGGAGCCAGTCATCCAGATAGGGAAACACCCGGAATCCTAGACATCTCAAGTGAGACGCTACCACTGCCATGCATTTGGTGAATACCCTGGGGGCTGAGGTGAGCCCAAAGGGCAGGGCTCGAAATTGAAAGTGACTGGCTCCCAGCCGGAAGTGCAGGTGATCTCTGGACGGTCTGGCCATCTTGATGTGGTAGTACGCGTCCTTGAGATCTATCGAGCACATCCAGTCGTCCTTCTGTAAAAATGGAAGGATCGATTGAAGCGTGACCATCTGGAACTTTTCCTTCTTCACGAAGGTATTGAGATTGCTGAGATCCAAAATCAGTCTCCAGTCCCCTGTCTTTTTTGGAACTAAAAAGAACCTTGAGTAAGTTCCGGATCCTTTTTGGTCCGCCGGGACTGGCTGAATGACTCTTTTTTTCAAGCAGCTTTGAAATTTCTATTGCTGCTGGGCCTCGCAGATGGGGTGGCACATCTGGAAACCTTCTTTGTTGGGGTGGAGTTGACATGAAGGGGATTTTGTATCCTCTGGTTACAATGCTTTTTACCCAAGAGTCTGAGGTGAGAGTTAGCCAGGCCAGTGGGTATAAAGCCAAGCGACCCCCGACTGCCTCCAGAGCAGGACAGTCGGGCCCCCGTTCAGGAGTGCTGGAAAGGCTTACCAGGGATAGGATCCCTGTCGCCTTGGTTCTGCGGACCCCCTCTGCTGCCGGGGCGACATCTTCCATTTCTGCCCCCCTCCCTCTGCCTCTGTGTGGCCTGGAAAGATCCCAGAGTTTTACGGAACCACATTTTTCTGCCTTGTTGCCCTTTGGGGTACGGTCTAGATGGAGCGGAAAAACGGATTCCGACAGCAGACAGAGTCTTTCCTTCTTGCTCACACCGAGTTAGTGTCTCTTTCACTTTGGGCCCAAAAAGAGTGGCACCATCAAAGGGGGCGTTGGCGAAGGAAGACTTGAAGGCTTCCGCAAATGAGCACAGCCGCATCCAGGATTGTCTTCGTAGAGCAATCGCTGAAGCTGCGGCTCTACTCGATCCTTCAGCCGCATATGAGATGAGCCTCATGGATGAGTTCACTATGGAGGTAAGGGTATTAAGCTGTGCTGTTACCTTATCTGAAACAGAAGCATCTGTGTTACCCTGGAGGGTATCTCTCAGCTCCTTGATGAGATCCCTCTGTAGACGTGTAAAGTGTGTCAAATAGTTTAGCGAACGCATGGAAAAAGTCGCTGAACTAAAAACGTGCTTCCCATATCTGTCCATAGTCCTAGAATCCTTATTAGGAGGATGAACAGAAGAGGAAGACTCAGACATCTCCTTTTTAGTGGCTGCAGCCACCACCATAGCGTCAACCGGGACTCCTTTGGTGAGATAAGTCTTGTCCTGGGGAGCGGTGATAAACTTGCTTGATTTTCGAAGGACCGGTTCCACTGTGTCCGGTGTCTCCCATGCCCTTCGAGCAATTAAATCCATTAATTCATCGAAGGGCGGAGTAACCCAGGAGGTAGAAGGTTGAGCACCAAAAGCCTTCAGCAACACCGACTCGTCCTCAGTGGGGGCTAGGGATAGCCAATCACCCCTCTGTTTTAAAATCTCCAAGATGTCCGCAAATGAGACATCCTCAGAGGGGGATTTTGGGGACCCCTCTGCCTCATCCAAGTCAGTGTCAGATGTTAGAGATTCCTGCGGGGAATCCAAGTGCCTCCTCTTGCACAGTCTTTTCCTTGGAACCTCATCGGAGGGGGCTTCCGGTGAGGCCTCCGAGGAACACGGGGCACCCTCTGGGAGTGGCCGAGGCAATGGTGCTCTACGCTTTGGATGTGTCGTGGGAACAGAAACAGAGAGCAGCTCCTTGGGGGGGGGGGGGGAGACGCCTCCGATTAAGTGGTTGTCTGTGTAGACAAAACCTTCCTCATAAGGTCAAAAACCCCTGAACCTCGGGCCGAGGACTCCTCTGGTTCCAAAGAATCCCAGACACAGGGCCCGTGGGCCTCGACCCCGAGGACGGAGCTGAGCCAATCTGCGCCGAGGCCCCGAGAGGGAGAGTCGGCACCGAAAGGTCGGTACGACTCTCGGTCCCGGAACTGAGGAGAGATAGTCGACTCCGCGACTCACCTATAGGTTCCGAAGGAGTCGAAGTCAATGGTGTCGATCGTGCAATGGACGGTTTCGGCACCGAGGGCTCCACTATCATCGGCTCATCCTCTCCTGGCTCCGAAGACTGGATGGGTCTCGAAGGAGGACCTGTTGGAGATAAAGGAAGGCCTTCTAGTTTCGACACCAATTGGGAGGAAACTGCAATCAACTTGGAAAGGGCCGTGTTCTCCATAAGTTTCTGCACGACACGATCCACATCTGTATCGGATAACGGTCTGGAAGATCGGGTCGAAGGGGCCGAAGATGGCACTGACCGAAGAATGGAAGGTGGCGGTAGCTCCGACACCGGTTCCAAGACCTGGGGCTCAGTGAAAGATAAGCTCGACGCCGCCCGAAGTCTGTGGAACCGGCGAACGAACTTTCGAAGATGAACTCGGAGCCGATGACATGGGCTCCGACATCTTAGACCCCTTCGAGGACTTAGAAGCCTGGTCCGACTTATCCAAAGCCTCCTGGAAAGCAGGCTTAAGAAGTCCCCTATCTATAAGTTTCCTGCGTCTATCTGTCATGACCCTCCCACTGAAGGAATGGCATATAGAGCAATCCTCTTGCAAGTGGAGAGGACCAAGACAGTAGACGCAGGAAGTGTGGTTGTCAGTGACGGACATTTTCTGCCCACACTGACATCTTTTAAAACCGGATTTGGCTTTTTCAGACATAACCAGCAGTAAGACACTTTTACTGTGAAAAGATTTAAACACTAGCTATAAGTATAAGAAAAAAAAAAAATATATATATATATATATATATATATATATATATATATATATATATATATATATATTGCTATAAGTGATTAGAAGAGGTAGGCCCCCAAAGGGAAAACTATGAAAAAATGACAGGACTAACTACAATAACGCACACACACTATAGTATGATCAAAAATAAATTTCCAATAACTATAAGAACTTTTTAAGTAAAAATATAACCATCTTATCTGAATATAACAAAATTTTCTCTGGCCCGAGCTCTCGTCGATGTGATCCGTTGCAGCGGCAAACTAGATCTGAGTACTGGCAGGGAGGATTGTGGGATATAGCCTGGTCTCAAGCTTCTCTAAGATGCAAAGCTTTGCTATGCGGCCGACTCGGAGCAGAGGATCGGCTCCGAACCCGTGTGTAAGAACAAACGGCGAGATTGAACACTCTCACATACATTGTTTTGAAGCGGCCATACAGAAAACCTTTTCCATTTACTAAGACATAACTTCCTGCTAGACGACTTATGAGAGGATGCTAAAATATGCTGAGCAGCAGCTGATAGATTGTGAATCCTGGCTATGTTTGGAATTGGAGCAGCCAAGCTGTCAGTTTGAAGGACTGAAGAGAAGGATGGAGAGCCCCTGATGAAGGAGTCAGGAGATCTGGCATGGGGTCCAGAATCCAAGGTTCTTCCAATAGATGAGGCTGGAGGGAGGGGAACCAAATTTGATGAGGCCAATAAGGGGCTATTAGAATGATGGTCCTTCCCACAGCCTTGGCTTTCTGTAAAACTTTGGGTATCAGAGGGAAAGGAGGGAAGGCATAAAGGAGACCCAGGGGCCAATTGTGTACAAGTGCATCCCTTGTGGTATCCCCCAGAGGGGGGATTAGGGCAAAGTAGCTGCTGCATTTCGTGTTTGTTGGAGTTGCAAAGAGATCGCAGCAAGGCTGGCCCCATATGCGGAATATCCTTTCCACTATTTCTTTTTTTAGGGACCACTTGTGAGGCAACAGAATTGCCCTGCTCAGTCTGCCTGCTATAACAATGGATCTCCCCGGGATGTGCATTGCTATCAGAAAGCACTGGGTGGAAGTTGCCCATTGCCATACTCTCCAGGCCTCTTGACACAGGGGATAAGATCTGGTTCCTCCTTGTTTATGTACCAGACCACTGACACTGTCTGTCTGAAGTGCAATAGTTCCCAGAGGGGGAGAGTCTCGAAAGGACTGCAACGCTAGAAGTACCGCTCTCATCTCCAGAACATTGATATGCAGGTGAGCCTCGTATCTGTTCCACGTGCCTTGGGCTATTCTTCCCTGATAATGCACCCCCCCCAACCCTATCAGGGAGGCATCCATGGTCACCATGGCTACGGGAGTGGGTAGAACAAAGGGGCGACCTAGAGTTACTTGGTGACATGTCAGCCACCACTGAAGGTCCTTCTTGCAGGAATGCATTATCAGGATTTTGTGTGACATTGAGAGTTCTTGAAAAGGCCACTGCAGTACATGCTTATGCATCTGACCAAAAGGAATCTCAATGATAGTTGCCACCATTGTCACTAACAATTTGAGTACCACTGAAACCAGGGCTTTTTCTCTTGGAAGCAGGTCCAGAACCTGATTTCATAGAGCACAAACTTTTTCTGGTGGAAGGTTTAAGGTCATAGTAATGGTATTTAAGCTCTGCTCCTATAAATATGTTGCGATGGTGACAAGGCAGATCTTTCTGAATTTATGGTAATCCCCAACTGACTGCAGAGGTTCAAAGTTGTGTTCCTTGCTTGTATGAGTTGATGCCTGGTCGTGGCAGTGAGAAGCCAGTCTTCTACGTAAGTAAACTCCTGGAATCCCAAACGTCTCAGAAGAGCCTTGACTACTGCCATACATTTGGTGAACACTCTGGGGGCTGTAGTGAGACCAAAGGGCAGAGTGCGAAATTGATAATGACTGGCTCCCAGCTGGAAGCACAGATGATCTCAGGATGGCCTGTCCATTTTTATGTGGTAGTACGCATCCTGGAGATCTATCGAGCACATTCAATTGTCTTTCCCTAAAAAGGGAAGTATTGACTGTAGCATGACCATACAGAATTTTGTCTTTCTTACAGACTTGTTTAGTCTGCTGAGATCCACAATAGGCCTCCAGTCCCGTTTTCTTTGGAACTAAAAAGAACCTCGAGTAAGTTCTGGTTCCTCTTTGGTCTGCTGGGACTGGTTGGATGACTTTTTCCAGCAACCGTTGAATCTCTGAGGCAGCTTCTTCCCTGTGACTGGGTGGAACATCCGGGATTTTTCTTATAAGGGGGGGAATGGCAAAGGGAATTGAGTATCCTCTGGATATGATGCTTTCTACACAGCTGTCTTTTATTTTTAGCCAGGTGTCTGAAAACAAACAGAAGCATTCCCGACTGCCTCCAGAGATGGACAGGCGGGCCTCCTCTCAGGAGCACTGATGGGACTTCCCAAAGAACTGGTCTCTGTTGCCCTGGTTCTGTGGACCCTCTCTGCCACGTGGGCATCTCCCATCGTTACCCCCTCCTTTGCATCTAGAGGGGGGTTCACCACGAGTGTCCTGGAAAACTCCTAGAGTTTTATGGAATCACATCTTCCCTCCCTTCTGACCTTTGGAGTAAGGTCTGGTAGGGGTGGAAAAGTAGACTCCGACAGCAGACAGTCTTTCCATCCTGCTGACTCCTGGTAAGTGTTTCCTTCACTTTGGGTCCAAAAAAGGACGAGCCATTGAAAGGGGTGTTAATAAAGGATGACTTAAAGGGCTCAGCAAAGGAACATAAGCGCATCCAGGAATGTCTCCTAAGCGCAATTCCTGTCCCCGCTGCCCTACTTGTTCCATCAGCTGCATAGGAGACTAGATGCAGGGATGAATTTACAACAGAATTATGGGTAGTGAGCTGGGAAGTTGCTTTCTCTGAGACTCCCGCAGCTACTGAACCCTGTAAAGCATCTCCTAGTTCTTTCAGGAGATCCCTTTGCAACCCTGTAAAGTGTGTTGGATAGTTCAGTGATTGGAGAGCAAGTGTCGCTGAACTAAACATGCTCTTACCATATCTGTCCATGATCCTAGAATCCCTATCAGGAGGATGGACAGACGTAGAAGTTTCTGACAGTTCTTTCGTGGTGGCTGCCACCAGCACCATAGCATCAACAGGCACTCCTTTGGTCAGGAAGGTCTTGTCCTGGGGGAAGTTATAAATTTATTAGGCCTCCTAGAGACAGGATCCATGGTATCCGGGGACTTCCATGCCCTTCGAGAGATTAGCGCAATCAACTCATCAAAGGGTGAAGACACCAAAGAGATAGAGGGCTGAAACCCAAAAGCCTTCAGGGGCACTGACTCATCATCAGTAGGGTTAAGGGACTTCCAGCCACCCTTCTGCTTAAGAATTTCCAGGATATCTGCGAAGGAGATATCCTCCGAGGGGGACCGTGGGGACCCTTCTGACTCATCCAAGTCAGTGTCCGAAGTGATGGATTCCTGTGGGAAAGTCCAGATGCTTCTCTTCCTAGGAACCTCTTCAGTGGGAGCTTCTGGAGAAGTCTCGGAAGAGCAGGGCTCGCCCAATGGGGCTTCCTGAGGCTCAGGGACTCTACGCTTTAGAGGGATGTGTGATGAAGAGGTAGACACTGGTGCTTTGGGGGAAGGAGCTGCTGGTTCTGATGGTGCGGTTGTCAGGGTAGACAACACCCTCCTCATAACATCAAAGGCACCTCGGTTCCAACGCAAAGAAACCCCCAGATCCAAAGATATGGAAGATTCCCTCGGCACCGGAACAGAGGGCTCCAAGCCCGAGGTTGGAGCAGAGTTCACCCAAGCTGAAGCCCCGAGAGGCAAAGTCGGAAATCAGTCTGACTATCCAACCCAGAACCGACTGCCGAGCATCGGCTCCCAAACCCTTCGGTCGGCACCGAAAATGCCAGAGTAGTCGGGACCAACAAGCCTGAAATCGGCGTCAGACCCGAAGGCTCCACAATCATTAGCTCGAGCACTCCGGCTACGAAACCTCCAGATGGATCGGAGGAACAGAAGACGGTGGGGGGGTTTGTCTGTTCCGAAGTTCAAGGGATCGGCCCCGATAAAAGTTTAGCAAGCACTGGTGTCTACAGAAGCCTCTGTACCACACGATCCACGTCTATATCGGAAAGCCTGCTCGAGGACTGAAGAATGAACAGATGATACCACATACTGTAATATTGGGGACTTTAAGGTAGGAGATTCTGGCTCCAATACTGGGGACCAGCTCCTAACCATAGCAACAGTCTGCTCCGATGACAGTGGACCTGATGTTGAAGATTTTTCCAGGCTTGACTTACTGGTCGACGAGCTTTTCTTCGGTTCAGAGGAATTCAAAGTAGTTTTAGAATGTCTGTCACAGTTGTCCTTATCCAGTGACTCCTGAAAAGAGGATTTCAATAGACCTCTTCTCCATTAGTTTTCTCCTATGTTCATGCAACACCCTGGAACTTAAAAAGAGTGGCATATGGAACAGTCTTCCTGTAGGTGTACCTCACCTAGGCAGTATACACAATCAGTATGTCCATCAGTGATGGATATTTTTTGTCCACATCTGGGGCATTTTTTAAATCCAGACTTGAATTTTTCCTTCTCCTGCTGAGACATATTTAGCAACTAACAGCAATAGCTATGACAAAAAGGGAAGCCTATAGAAAAAATGCAGGCTTGTCAAACAGTAACTTTTACTGACTAATATAACAGACTGTTATATACACAAACAGTAACTAATGTCTATTTAGATAGATAACACTAAAATACTGGCAATTAACTACTTATCAATGGGTAATTTAACAAGGCCTGAACAACAAAAACGGCCACAAAATTGCTAAGGCACAAAGTACTAGCCTCTAAGTTAAACAGGCTGTAAAATCTCACACACACCTAAGCTTTATATCAACTACTACTACCTTACAAGAAAAACTAGCCCATGGGTTAGGGAGATAACCAAAGCCTAAAAATACGGCCATGACCATAAACTAAGAAAAGGATTCACCAGTACAGTAAGAAAATGCCTAAACTACTGTACAAAGGAAAATTATAAAATGCACTTATCTACTGAAGAAAACTTTCCAACAAACGATTAAAATTTATAATTTTCACTGGCCAGAGCGGATGAACATCCGATCTAGTTGTAGCGGCAAGCAAGATCTGAGAGAAGCACAAGGTGCATCATGGGATAGGGAGTTGGCCTCGAGCTGGTTGAAGACCTCGAGCTTTTGCAGTTGGCAGAGTCGGAGCCAAACCCATCAGTAAGAATGAACGGCGAGACAGAACTTCACATCTGATGTCTGCTTGAGCTGGGACAGTGTGCCAGCCATGACGGCAGGTGGAAAATCTCTTCCATTTTGCCATGCATGATTTTTCTGGTGTTAGGCTTTTTTGCTCTTTTAAAATGATTTACTGCATTTTTGTACTTGCTGCCGCTGAAACATGTAAACGCTAAAATCAGGTTGTTTTCTTTAACAGTTGAACTGTTATATGCTCTTACCCGAGTGTTGCTGTAGCAGGACTGTATTTTCATAACATTCTCTCCCTAGGTGTAAATATTCTTACTGCCATTGTGAACTGTATTAATACTGCCGGTCTTATAACTTTAATAATCTCACCTTAAAATGCCTATTTTTTGATCTGGTCCCTCCCTGCCTTTAATGTCTGTATGCTCTCACCTCCAAAACTAACCCGTCACTAGGTTACCCGCCATTTGACTACACTGACCCATTCTTAAAGTTTTTCCTTTGCTAGCATGATATACAGTTACTTATTTGTAAAGTCTTACCTAACTGTTCCTTTCTTTACAGCTCAATTACAGCCGTGTTATCCCTGGTGTCTCCATCTATTCTACTAAATTCCAGGCATCCTGTCTCTGAATGTGAACCACCTAAAGGAGATCTTACAGTGATTCCTACCCACTTTAGCCTACCCACTACCAATGATTTTCTAAAGTGTATGTAACCCTGTACTATGAACTAATATCCCTGTAGTGCCTTGTCAGATTACTGTTATTCTCTCCCACATGTATGTTCACCAGCAGCCTAATACAGCCATATTATCTCTTTACTTCTCCTAACCCAATCCCTAGTCTGCCCATCCTTATCCCGCAGATTACTCAATCTAGCCACTAGGTGGCAGAATACTCCCTTGCTGGCCCCTAACCAAATGTTAATACTTCTTGCAGCCCATTACTAGTGCGTTACCTAGTCCCAGCCTAATCTAAGTTAGCCTTCAGCTCTCTCTCTAAGAGAGTACCCTGTGCCTGGTTCCTTAACCCCAGTGGACTTCTTGCTTATCCTTTCTATCTAAATATTTAATACCCCATCTCCTACCCCTGTTGCCTTCCTTCCTTCTAACTGCTCTCTGCTTGCTGGCTCCTTTCATCTCCTTTGGCTCTACCTGTTCCATTCGCCCTGCGAGCTCACTCCGCTCCCCTACCCTACCCCCAAATCACACCCACAGCACCTGACCTTATACCTCCATAGCCACACCTTCAACCAATAACCCACGTCATCTCATTAACCAATTAAATAGTTAACTCCTGTTTTTCCCTTCCCCAACCTAATTTCCCCTCAGCAGCTCCACCCCTTCATTGGCCTACTCTACATCCCAATTGACTTGTTTAACCTTTCCTATGCACCTCACAATGACTAGCCCCAGCAGGCCAATACACTTTAAAGTTCTCCTCTGGTCTATATGTCTTACCTCTCTACTAATATCTTACAGCCTAACCTATGAATCCCTAAGCCTTACTAGATTTCAACACCCTACAAGGCAAACAAGCCCATTCTCTTCTACAGCTTCTCACACCCATATAAATAACATCCTCATCTCCCTACCTTCTTCCAGTTTCACAGACTATCCCATACTAAATATTTCCAAGTCAAAAAAGAATACCATATGTTCCTTAAACTTTATGTTCAACTAGGTCTACTCCAACACAGTGACATTCATCCAAACAGGTCCTTACACTAAAACCGATTCCTCATCAGCTAATATTTCCCCTTCTAATAACCCCACCAAAAGCCCAAATTCTCTCTTTATAGGCCACCTTAACATACGTAGCTTAAACAATAAAATTACACAACTTCATGCCCTATTAGACACCTATTCTTTTGACATCTTATACCTAACTGAAACTTGGCTCAAACCCATAACTAAAGACAACAATATAATTCCACCAGGGTATAACATACTTACAACTGACCGTCTAAATAAAAAGAGTGGTGGGGTGGCGTTACTGTCTAAATCTGAATTGAAGGTCACCTCAATAGATATTTATCCATCACCTAAAATCTCAAGATTTTAACCTCTAAGCACCAAATAAATGCTAATAAATCCATATACATTATTTGCTCATATATCCCCCCAGGAAATAACAAATACGCTTGAAAATACCCTTAGCTGGCTCTCAATGACCCTCCCACAAGAAACCATACTCCCTGGCGATTTTAATATTGACTGGAATGGCTGTACCTCTCCCAAACCTATGACTCATATAAACCTATTTTCTTTTTCCAAACCACTGCATTCCCTACCAGGACCCACAAACCTAGCAAGACACAAACTACCTTAGATTGGATACTAGTCAACAGCAAACCCCCTCAGTTACAAAACTAGCATACTTCCCGATGAAATTAGTGACCATTCTCTTACCTTCATAACTAGAAAAAAGACCACCATTCCCAATGGAACAACATTTAGAACTACCCATAACAAAAAAAAATTCAACCCAGTAAACTTCCAAGCGGAGCTCAAAGCATGCAACTGGTCACCCCTGAAATGCCTGCCTCTTGACGAAGCAGGCTCCTTAACAATAAATTTCTGCAAATCCTCGATAACCATGCTCCCTCATGCACGGTCAGAACTAAAAACAAACCTGCTCCCTGGCTCTCTTGAGACTAGGCACAGCATTAGAGTGAGAAATAAAATCTGGTCCAAATGGAGGAAAACAAAAAACCCAATAGATCACCTAAACTTTAGACAGCTTCGAAATGCCACAAAAAGATCTATAGTCCTCGACAAAAAAAAAACTACTACCTCAAACTCCAACAAACCCAACAGCAAAACCCACAAAAGTTCTGGTCAGGAATCAACAAACTGCTTCGCTCGGGTCACTCCAAAACTCCTACCCCCCCCCAACCTAACTCAAAGCCCTCCAAACCAAATTGCTGACAAATAAATTTCTCTCTGAAACAGTCCAATCCCTAGCTAACACCTTACCACCTGTCACCACCACAGGATCTCCTCCACTGACCAATCTACCCCAGACTTTTCATCTCGAGCCCATTTCCACATCCCTCATTCACACTCTAGTTCTTAAATTAAAACCATGCACACCATCAGCTGACCTCCTCCCAGCTGAATACCTTCAAATTGCAGCAGGAGTACTAGCCTACCCAATCACCATCCTAATAAATAGAACCATTACTGAATAATATATCCCTTCTCTCTGGAAAATCTCACATATCCCCTTGCATAAGGGAGGTAACTCAAATGAACTCTCAAACTTCTGCCCAGCAGCCCTCCTCTCACCCCTAACAAAAGTTATGGAGAGATGTATTCACAGTCAACTACTCCATCATCTCCTTGAAAACAACCTATTAGTGGACTACCAACACGGTTTCAGGCCTTTCCACAGTACTACCACTGCGCTCCTACCCTTTACTGACTGCATTAATAAAAATAGAAATAGTAACCATCTCTCTTTATAGACCTCTCCAAAGCTTTTGATATGGTGAACCACCAATTACTAACTAATATACTCAAATCTCCTTCAGTTGATACTCAAGCAGTAAAATGGTTCCATTCATACCTTGAAAATAGACATCAAGCAGTGCTCTGGGAGAACAACTTATCCTCCCAGCTCCCAATCACTCTGAGTCCCGCAAGGATCTATTCTGGGTCCACTCCTCTTTAGTATTTTCATTAATGATATGAAAACCTCCCTTCCCCAAACTACCTGCATACAATATGCCGACAATTCAATGCTAATCTGTGCTGCTTCCTCTCCAACTAACTCCAAAACAAGACACAAACAGTATTCACCTTAGTGGAAAAATGGTTCCACCAACGGTGTCTCCTCTTGAACACAAAAAAAAAAAAAAAAAAAAAACTACTACTGTTTACGCCCACACAGAAGACCCCTCACTCAATCTCTTATTTACATCTAATAATGGTACTGTAATCACTCCCGACACTACCACTAAACTCCTAGGTGTAACAATAGATAATCTCAACTTTGACACAAACATTAACTTAACTATTAAATCTGTTAATAGAAAACTTGGTTTCCTTTATAGATTCAAACCATTTCTCACAGCCTCAGCCAAGATTACTACTGCTCAAACTCACCTGATTTCTACCCTTCTCTACGCCTCCCCCATTTATACAAACATAACCAAAAGCAATTTAAATAAACTGGCAACTTCTTACAACATAGCCAGATTTGCTACGGGTGCCCCATTTAGAACCCACCACTGCCAAAATCTAAAGCTACTATGTTGGCCGGAAATACAAATTCAGCTTCTCTTCTAGCAACTCACCTTTATCCACAAGATCTTACACCATCCCACAAATATGCCTATACTCAGTAATTGCCTCATTTCTTATAAAAAAAACCTTCCAACCCTACGTTCCGCAAATAGGTTACAGGTAGCCACCTTAAAATCTAAAAACAAATCAGGGGACTGTGTTTTCTAACTCTGATGGTAAAATTTGGAACAAGCTCCCAACTGTACTAACATCTACTACATCCACCCATCTTTTCAGGAACCAATTAAGAACTTTCTTAAAATCCCAATGGCTTTGCCCATGCAACAAGCCCAACTGATACGATCTCCTCTTCCCATTAGCCTTTTTTACTCCAAATCTTTTATTTTTTCTAAATATATATATATATATATATATATATATATATATATATATATATATATATATATTGCTCTCTTCATACCCATCACTGTGCTAGGTCAGGTTCCTCGACATAATATATTACCTGACTAATGCTTATGTTTGTCTCTGCTGTTGCTCCAAATGACACAAAAATCTTCCTGTTACCCTAATGCTTACTGCTGCTGAAATAAGTGTAGATGAATGTATAGTTATCAAAATGTTTTTATGAATGTATAGTTGTCTATTTGCTGTTTGCATTCTTTGTATAAACTGTTCTTTTCTCGGGCCTTTACTGAAAATGGACATATATCCAGTTAGACTAGCCTGGTCAACAAATGTAAAATAAATAAATAAAATAAATAAATAAAACAGATAGTTCCTCTTTTGGGTAAGGCAACAAAGGTGGGTGTCATGACCTAATTCTCCAGACAGTAAGACTGAAAGATGCCAGGCTGGGGTGGAAGACAGAGTCCCTGATTTGGCTGACATCTATGTCCTTTGAGACCATGCAAAACTTCCCATCACTGATGAGGAGGAGAGAGAACGAATGTTGTCTGGGCCAGAAGGGGTCTACCACTACCATGCTGGGCTCATCAGTCCTGATCTTTTAAGCACCTTCTAAATCAAGGATGAGGGGGTATGCATATATGACCCGATGTCTTCCGGAATCTCAGAAGTTGGTTGTTGTGGAGAGAGGCAAAAAGGTCTATACTGAGGATTCCCTAAAGAGTGGTGAGATCTAGGAAGACTTCCCTTTTCAACATCCATTTGTTTGGATCTGGTAGACCCTGCTCAGGAAGTCTGCTAGAAGACTGCTGTAGCCTGGGATGTACTATGCTATGAGGGTGATCCCTAGGTCTTGGACTAACATCCAGATCTTTCTGGCAAGGCTGCACAGACAGTAAGACCAAGTCCCCCCTCGTTTATGTACCACATGACTGTGGTATTGTCTGTCCAGATTTGTAGTGTTTCTGGGCTTAAATGCTGTTGGAAAGCTTTTATGACTAGGAAGAATGTTACCATTTTCTTTAGATTAATGTGCCGTTTCCACTGTTGTGGGGACCAAATGCCCTGCATCCTCAGTGGGCCAAAGTGGGATCCCAAGCTACATCTGAGCTGTCTGTAGTGATGGCCTTGTCTGCCTGAGGCAGTGTGAACGTTCATAGGTGTGTACTAAGCTAATGGCCCTGGAGCCTTTACAAGCCAGCCCATAGAAGTGCCCTGGCATCGTGCCACCCAACGTTGCTCCTGGGTTCTCTTGTATGCTGTCCTTCCATGATAGGAGTTCCTTCTTGAGACATGTGAGCAAGGGTAGAAGGGTTTCCAGGGGCTGGGAGAGATGCTGCCAGACAATTCTGAGAAACAACTGGAATAGCCTCATGTGTAGCTTTGCTAAAGGGACCATCAGGATGCATGTACCCTAAATCCTTAAGAACTCTCTGGTCGAGGTAAGTTGTTTAGTGAGCAGGTTGTTCAAATAATCCATCAGTAAGACAACCTTGTGCTGAGGGAGAAACACTTTTTGTTGGAATGAGTCTATCAGGGTCACCAGAAACAGGATCCTTGTTTGAGGTGTTATCTGAAACGTTTGTATATTTAACATGACACTCGTAGGCTTCTGCAAAGCAGCAAATCCAAATAATTAGTACTGCAATACTGACTATGAAGAACATTCACTGTTGCCTGGGTTAAAAAGGAGTCACCATCACTATATTTGGCGAGTCCTTCTGGGTCTTTAGAAGAATGATAACTATCAACAGAAATGGTAGAAAAGCATACAGGCACACTCCATCTGTGGCAATGAGAAATCAGGCCTGTTTGCAAGGAATCCTGGAACAGAATTTATGCAGCTCTCTGTTCTGAAAAGAGACAAACAGATTTACTGGAAATGTTCCCAACAGCTGAATCAATTCCTGGAAGACCCCTGGTGTACTTTGCATTCATTAAGGTCTGCCTTGATCCTGCTCAGCTTGCTGTTATGTTTTGCTCATACAGAAAGTACAAAGTCTGTAGAGCTGAGTTGCTACCTCCCAGGGCATCATGGCACATCTGCAGGTGGAGTAACTTGTTGACCCTTTGTTTTGTTTATATACTTCACTGTGGTGTTACCTGTGATAACTTAGAGAGGTCTTGAAGACCAGAGATGATTTACAACTTTTAAAGCATCAATTACCAGCATCTCTGACATTTGTCTGTTTTTGTCTGTCGTGTTTGTTCAAGAGACCTTGCACTTTCAACCCTTTGGATAAAGTCCTCCCAAGCAAAATCTGTGACATCTGTTGTGGCTGAATGAGGAAGTAAAAGGGAGAAAGGGAGACTAGGATTGAGAGAACTGATCCACCCGCCATAGTGACTGCCTTTTTACAAATGCTAGGGGGCAAACTGAAACGATAAAGGATGATAAAGCTGACACCAGAGTGATCTGGGGTACAACTGAATTAATCTCATGTGAAGTCTGGCTAAGGGAATTGTGATAATCTGAGTTCATGAAGCTCAGAGCCCTGAGAAATTCCCTGGCAGATGTCAGACTGGTTAGAAACGCTCAGGAAGTTTTCTCTGGGCAGTTCCCACTTTCTCCTGATGAAGAAAAGCCATTCATTCCTACAGAAGTATCCAGAAGACACATCAGCAAAAAAAAAAATAAATAAAAAAAAAAAAACACTACTTTGGGAAGGTATGAGAAATAATTTCTGTAAGATCAGTTGAAATCCCAGACTGAGGAGGAGTTCGCTGACATCTTACAGAACCCTGACAATCCGAAAGGAAAAAAAAAAGTGTCTGCAAAGAATCATCCAGATATGCAAGATGTGCAAAATAAGCCAACCAGTCATTCTCAATTTGATTGACCTTGGTTCTGGGAGTTTTTTTCTTTTATTTTTATAGCCACCTTGTAGTGGATTTCTAGAATCTTGTTTGTGAGCAAATTTGCTGCTTAAATTACTTCTTGAAAAGGTGTGTGAAATTACAAAATTTTTACTGAACTTAAAAAAGGAATAACTCCTTGAATTGCAATCACTTTCCCAGTTTCATTAAACCTTAAGAACCAAACAGCAGAAGGGCCAAACAGAACAGCTCTGTCAAGGGCCAAATTTAAAATTTCAACCTTAACATATTTTGAGAAATTCTAAGAATGTAGCTAGGCAACTCTTATTACTGGCCCAATAGCAGCAGCAGCAAAATCACAAGATCACTAAGAAGTGTGTGCTTGCTTAAGAAACCACTAAGGACCTCAATTAATTTTAACCACTAAAGGTTAACGGCAAACTTTCTTGTGTTCTCAAAAAGTAGTCAGTCAAAAAAATTGAGCATTGCAGTTTAAAATACTGAAGGTTACAGTAGCAGAAGAATAAATGCTCTTTCCAGGTCTATCAAAAGCTTTCCATCCTTATCACTGGGAATGGGGTTAGCATTTACAGTCTAGTCAGCAGCAGAAGTAACGCACAGAGACAAGTGGGATCGCACACAGCAAACGTCACAGTTAAAGCAGCAAACAATTTTTAACAAAGCCAACAGAGTGCTTTTATCCCAAAGCCACCAAGGGACTTCACCAGAATCTAAGACAAAGAATACAACACTTCCTTTTATACTAGTACCTCTTCATCATAGACATTTAAAGCCATCTCGCCCATTAATATAAAATAGGACGCACTAACAAAAAACATAAGTAAAAAAATTCTAAAAATATATCGTCATCAACAAATATCAAATAGTTATCAAAACTTCAATAGTAATAAATTACAATTTTGCTGAACTAAGTTTCAGCACTGATTGAATGGACAAAAATGTATTTAAACCTGGTGGAGAGTTGGCATGGAGCTGTCAAAATGCCTTATATTCAAGTTTCGTTTCCCAAACTTCTCCACAAGAGTTCGTATTAACTTTCTCTAAAATGGCAGATTTGAATTCATTATGTCCACCACTCAAATGCACATGTTTAAGAGAGCATTAACACTATTCATTATCTTTACCTTACTGTAATGCTCAAATTCTCTTCCTAAGTGGCCTTTCAGTCTTAACCACATAATAACTAGGGCAACTTGGCCACAGTTGAATAATTACCTTTCTAAAGTGACAAGGTGTTAGAAAAAATTAATCGTCCAAAACAAATGAACACTGCTTTACATGAACTACATTTAGTGGTCCCATTTTTTTTCTATTACTTTTGATAACATCACTGCTTTATAAAACTAACATTTTTCAAATTAAGTGCAGTTTTAAAACACAAAATTGAGATATGGTCCCATCACTCTGTATACCATCAAATTTGCCCTAATGCTCCAGTTCTTACAATATTTGTAACATATTTTGAGTTGCCATTATACTGCACCACCAGGTCTCTCTACAAAACTGAATAATTTTCTGCAACTTGCACAGTACTGGGACCTTGAAATAACTGCAGGGTCTGCTTTAGTATTGGACAATATGTACTTAGGAGTCTGAGGTGCTTTGTATAACCTCTTACACTTCTTGAGAGCAAGACATCAACTGACAGACATACTAAAAACTAGATAACATCTAAAGTTGATGAAAGAAGGGACAGTTGTGATGGCTTAGTGGTTAACTACTGTGACTGTAGTGTACAGGGTCTTGGGTTCAAACCTTGCATGGGTTGGTTATTACATTAAGTATCCTGTTTTTTGTTTATTTTGTTCTTTATTTCTTTGTTGTTTATAGCACTTTGTGTACTGTGTATTTTTTCTAGCTAGTTTCACTGTGTGAGAGGTATTAACTGGAAATTGTCCACTCTTATTAAGCATCTGTTGGGTTTGTTTATGATAACTTGTTGCAGTTAAACTCTTTTTTTCTAGTGGCTCCTTTAGCTGTTTAAAACTTTCATTTAAAGGCTCACTGCTGCTTTTCAGCTGTGAGTAACATTTCTGCTGTTTGTTTCCCACCCTCCCTCTCTGTTGGTATAGTGTTTTTTTATAGTTGGTGGCTTTGCAGTTGCCCGCCCCTAGTGTAAATTTGATCTGGGACCCTCCTCCCAGTCTAGTGTCATTACCTCATTCTACCCAGTACAGGGAGAGCATTTGAGAAGGCCAATCAACTTAGTTTCTGCTACTCCTTTCTCTCTTTCCAAAAAAAAAAAAAAAAAAAAAAAAAGTATCTGCTTTTACTGTATTTGTGTTTTTTCCTACTTTATTTTGCTTTTGCATCATCTTAAAAGTACTCAATTGTATTTATTACTGCTTGGTGTAACTCATTGCAAGCCTTTTAGTTTAAGCACCTGGGCTTCAGACCAGTTTTACATTAGGAAGGTTTGTGGTCTGCACTGTAGTGGCAGAACAGGTAGCTTACATCCTTCTAAGTTGGGAACTGCTGATTGAGGGCTCAGTGTCTGTTATTCTAAAAGTGTATTAATTCTGGTTTAAGCACTTGGGCTTGAGGCCAGTTATTTTACATTAAGAGGGTTCGTGTTCTGCACTCTTGTGGGAGGAGAGGCTGGACTCTGTCCTTCTGAGCTGGGAATTTCTGGTTAAAGCTTATAGTGCCTGCATATTTGAACTGCTTCTTACTGAAATTGGTACACCTCGTTTGCTGTAGCATAGACTAGATCCAGGCCTGCTGAATCTAGCTTTGTTTGTATAACTTGAGCACTAATCCAGGCATTCTTTAAAGTATTCAGTTGTATTTATTACTGCTGGTAGTAACTTGATTAAAGTGTAGCTATCATTTCTAAGTCTTTTGGATTAAGCACTTGGGCTTCAGACCAGTTGTTTTACATTAGGAAGGTTTGTGGCCTGCACTGTGGTGGCAGGACAGGTAGCTTACATCCTTCTAAGTTGGGAACTGCTGATTGAGAGCTCAGTGTCTGTTATTCTAAAAGTGTATTAGTTCTGGTTTAAGCACTTGGGCTTCAGGCCAGTTATTTTACGTTAAGAAGGATTGCGGTCTGCACTCTTGTGGGAGGAGAGGCTGGACTCTGCCCTTCTGAGCAGGGAATTTCTGGTTAGAGGCTTATAGTGCCTGCATATTCTAACTGTTTCTTACTGAAATTGGTACACCTTGTTTGCTGTAGCATAGACTAGATCCAGGCCTGCTGAATCTAGCTTTATTTGTATGCTTGTTGTTTGTTTATTTCCTGAAACGCTAATTCCACCTAAAACGCGGCCTTTTAGCACTTCTGTGGATCCCTAGTGATATCTGCATTGCTTACTGTACTTATTTCCTTGTTTCACTTGAAAGAAAGTTACTGTTTGTCGTTTTTGCATTTAAGTTACCTGTAACACATTGCATTTAAGTTACCTGGCACTTGCTCACTAAAGCAATTATACAAGTCAGCTCTAAAAAATTAAAAGCACTACACCCTCACAAACTCCCCTTGAGTACCTTGTTCCCCATTGGCCCTTTTTTCAATTATAAAGGAATTCCCAATACTATTCTAGCATGTCCAAAGGTCAGTTGTCAATCTCCTCTCCAGTCCAGCTAGTGAATCTGGGAATCTTGAGGCAATGTTACAACTGCCTCATGTACACAGACAACCCTCTCCTCCTCCCAACAAATTCCAACACATGTGAGAGATGCAACCATATAGCCAAACTGGAGGCTAAGCTCTCTCAACTCAGTACTGGCGTAACCAGTCAGGAGGAGAAGGAAACCATACTCACTACAATTCCAGTCTCACATAGACCTACCACGACAACAAACCAAACACATAAACACACAAAAACATACTCGGAGGCTCCAAATAAAAATCTGCCTAAGCAGCAGAGACCTCCAAAGCAGACAAACAAGCAACCGCTACCCCAAAACAAAACACGTGCAACACATAGCTCACAAAGCCAGTGTGCCGAACAGTCACAGCCCTTAAGGCTAAACAACACACCTGATACACTTGTAATAGGTGACTATCGTCAGGCACACTGACGTCCCGCTCACCAGGCTGAACAAGGAGAAAGTCACGGTGAGCTGCCTGTCGGGCGCTAGGATCCGCCACATAACACAAGCACTCAGGTCACTCCAAGGCAAGTACAAATATGACTCAGTCATTGTCCATGCTGGTGTGAATGACCTGAGACGTACCTCCCTGGACTACATGAAAAGAGACATAGAGGAGCTCTCTGAGCATGTAGCCCAGGCCGGTATGACCCTGACCTTTAGTAGCATCTTACCCTCACCAAGAATGATGCCACAATATGAAGACAAGATGATCAATTTCAACAATTGGCTTAAGTGTTGGTGTCACTCAAAGGGGATCCAATGCCTGTCAGCCTGGGATGACATGCTCGACAAGCCACGATGCTTCGCTAGGGACGGCTTGCACCTGTCACCCTGGGCTTGGATATTGGCAAAGGCTCTTGCTACCCCCATAGTGCCTTTTTTAGGAAAGGCTCAAAAGACAAACCCACCTCCATAGGTATCACAAGGGATAAGAAACTAAGAGTAATGCTACTCAACGCCAGAAGTCTAAACCTCAAGATGCACGCACTCGAAACTCTCCTTAGCATGGAGAACATCGATATCTGTGCAGTAACAGAAACCTGGTTCAAGGCTCCCGAGCACCCCAGCACTACCAGGTTATACCTCATACCATGCTTTTCGCCCCAAAACTTGGACCGAACCAGAAAAGGAGGGGAGTATCAATATTCCAAAGATACCCACACCTCCAGGTTGGTGGCACAGCAGGAAGCATCAGAGACTATCCATGTGCAACTAACTGTGGGTAAAACTGCCTTCCAGTTTATAGCCTGCTACAGACCACCCTCCCAAACACAGGAACCCCACTTGGCCTTCCTGAGAATACTGGAAAATATGAAGGTCTCTCCAAACACCATTATATTGGGCGACTTCAACTACCCAAACATAGACTGGGAGCATTACTCTAGCTCCAACACCCTAGCCCAAAGGTTCCTAGAATTTATAAACTCAAATGCTATGGAACAACTTGTTACCACTCCCACAAGAGGGGAAAACATACTGGACCTGATCATCACCAACATGGGGACACTATGCTCCAGACCAGAAGTGTATCCCTCACTGGTAAGATCAGACCATAAACTAATCTCACTGGATATTCACATCCCGACCCCACCCGCTGCCCAAAAAACCACAGTGAAAAACTTCTCTAAAGCAAATTTCACACGCCTCAAAACCGAGGTGAAATCCTTCAAAGCCCCCGGCACTGTGGAAAATACGGCCCAGACCGCAGAATCCTTTATAAACGCATTCTATGAACACCTTCAGGAATGCATGGATCATGCAATCCCAAATAAAACCAAGACCCAATCCTCCAAAGGCAGACGTCCTGTCTGGTGGACCCCAGCCATAAACAAACTATACAATAGAAGGAGGAAGCTACTACATGATAGAGCAAAATCCCAAAAGGGAAGGCATCTCTGATCAGTATTAACAAAAACTACGGGCACTCATAAAATCGTCTAAGGCCAGCTTCGAGAGAAAAATTGCACAGGACACTAAGGATAATCACAAGGCTTTCTTTAGTTATGTTAGGAACCTGGGTGGGAATTCCCAGATATGCTCAGAATTAGTCCAAAATGACAAAAATACACCGAGCCCACAGACATTGCCAACATCCTAGCTGACAGGTTCAGTGCAAACTTCTCCCTCTCCCCACCAAAAGCGCAAATATCTATCCCAACTGTCTGCTGCCCCCCTGTCATCTCTCATGCTTAGGTTAGAGCCCCCTTCTCCAATGCAAAAACACAGCATCAATGGGACCAGATGGTGTCCCGGCTGCGTCCTACATGAACTCCAAGAAGAGCTAAACCCAAACATAAAACTACTGTTCAATCTTAGCCTTACTACAGGATATGTACCCAAAGAGTGGCGTACAGCAACAGTGGTCCCTCTCCACAAAGGTGGTGCCTCAACGGATCCTGGAAACTATCGACCCATAAGCCTGACTAGCTTGGTCTGCAAAGCTATGGAAAGGATCATCATGGACCTCATAAATAAAGATATTGGGGACCTACAGACACTGGATCCTACCCAGTTTGGCTTTGTTAAGGGCAGATCCTGCCTCTTAAACCTGGTTGATTTCTTTGAAACAGTCACCAAGGCCATTGACGAGGGAAGGTGGTCCACACAGCCTACCTGGACCTCGCAAAGCCTTCGATACAATACCCCACTCGGGCATTATAGATAAGCTCACCAGCTTAAATATAAACCCCTATGTCACTAGGTGGGTTGCAAACTGGCTCAAGGACAGAACCCACATGGTTAGAATTGCTGGAGCCATGTCAGACTCCAAACCAGTTACAACTGGCATCCCACAAGGCTCAGTCCTGGGACCTCTCTTGTTCGGTATATATTTCTCGGGGTACAGGCCAACACGGAAGGACTGTGGCTGACCAAGTTCGCAGATGACTGCAAACTGGGCGCCATAATCAACTCTCCAGCTGACACAAGCATCCTCCAAAAGGGCCTCATAGAAACAGACAACTGGTGCCAGAGCCATGGCCTCAAGCTAAATGCCAAAAGTGTATAGTCATCCCCTTTGGCAAAAACAAAGTGCCCACAAATTACCACATAGGTGGTAATCCATTAAGTACAGAAGAAGTCATTAGGGACCTGGGGACCCAAGTTGATAGCAATCTCTCATTTGACAACCACGTGGCCAAAGTGGTTAGAAAAACATTTTATATAGCCCACCTAATCATGAAGGGATTCACATCTAGATCAGGGAGGTCATCGTGCCTCTTTACTCATCCCTCATCAGGCCCATAATTGAGTACAATGCCCCTTTTGGGATGTACCTTACCAGACACCTGCAACAACTGGAAAGACCCCAAAAGTACCTCACTAAGAGGATCAAAGGGCTCAAACAGATGCCATATGCTGCCCGGTTAAAGAAACTCCAGCTCTACTCAGTGGCATACCGCCTGCTCAGAGGCGATCTGTGCCTGACGTATAAAGCCATGTCCAACCCAGAATTAATGGACATGCTACACCTCAGAAAATCCAAATCCCATCGAGCTACGCGCTAGAGAGACTTGAACCTCAGCACTGAAATAAATAGGACATGCTGGAGGGACAGATTCATAACCCAGAGGCTCCCTTCACTCTGGAATAAAATCCCAGTCCAGGTTAGGCAGTGTCCCACACTGACTCTCTTCAAGAGGAATCTTGATGAGTGGATGGGAGATTGTAGGTTTAACCCGGCTATCACTTCTGTGTCACTGTTAGACAGAGGCACAGTATACTTAACCTCAAAAAAAGGCATAGCAAAATTAATTTAAAATGGGTGGTGAAAGCCAAACACACTCTGGCTAGGCTTATAAATGCCCTAGGGCAGATAGCCTAGTATGAACCTATGAACCTATGAGCTGCATGTTGAGGAAAATCCATTTTCAACAAAAAACATCTGCTAGGGGATAGGTATTTCATTCTGTTCCCAATGGGAAAAATTTCTTACTTTGGCTGTAGTTTTAGAGAAAGATGACTTCTAGGGGAAATCTGAAGCAACACTCCTCAGAATCTGAACCTTCAGCTGGAGGAAAATACACAAAGATCATTCCTCATTCATTCCCTGCTCTTCTCACTAGGAATCTGTGCCAAAATGTGAGGGCAATGTTTTTTTTTCTATTTGATACCAGTGAAATAACAGGATTAAAAAAAAAATTAAAAGCAGAAATTAAACTCTTTGCAAATTCCAGCATGTATTCCCGATCCATAGTTAAAAAAAACATGAGAGAGACATTCTTAATACTATGTTTTCCTATCCGGAGAGACTCTCTGGAAAGACAGACTAAATAAATTTATAGTGCACTTATGTTACCATTTAAACTGGTTTCGTATGCTTTTTGCTCTTTATCTGAGGTTAAAGCTATTAATTTACGGTATTTTGTAGTCCGAATTACTTTTTGTTTCTGTGTTGGGCCTAGGTGTTTTTGGCTCCCTCCCACTCTCTCTCTATTGCTGTTTTGGTCTTTTGAGCTGCCTGCTCCCACTATATAGCTGGCTGTAGAAGCTTCTCCTAGTCTTATCCCCTCTACTTGTCTTACTGGTTACTGACAGAAGAAACTGGGAAAGCCCTCCACTTAGGTTGTTAATGCACTTTTAAAAATGCCTTGAAGTGTATGTTTCTTATTGCTGGCTTGTCTGCCTTTGAATCGCCTTGCAATTACTTGCAGCTAGTTATGCTTGTTTGTGGTACCTTTTCAGCTGTGGCAAACAAGTGTTTTTTTACATTAAGAAGATTGGGACTATAATTCTAGTAGAAGAAGAAAGGTAGCCTGGTCTGTCCAAGTTGAAAAAAACACAGTAAGGCTTAAAGTGACAATTACTTGTAGCAGCTAGTTATTTGATTTGTATCAGACACCTTTTCAACTAACTAGAATTTAAAGGTAGCCTGGTCTGTCCAAGTTGAAAAAAACACAGTAAGGCTTAAAGTGACAATTACTTGTAGCAGCTAGTTATTTGATTTGTATCAGACACCTTTTCAACTAACTAGAATTTAAAGGTAGCCTGGTCTGTCCAAGTTGAAAAAAACACAGTAAGGCTTAAAGTGACAATTACTTGTAGCAGCTAGTTATTTGATTTGTTTCAGACACCTTTTCAACTAACTAGAATTTTTTTTTTTTTAATTAAGACTGGGACTGCAATTCTAGTGAAAGTAGAAAAGTAGCCTGGTCTGTCTGAGATGGGGACCACACAAGGGAGCTTAAGTGAGATTGTTTCATCAGCCAAGGGGCTTTTTAGGGACTTAGTCTGGTGTTAACCTGTACTTAAGAGCTACTTTTGCTCTTCTTTTACATTAGGAGGTTCCAGGATAATCCATCTTGTGGCAGAAGGTGCTTACCTGGTCTCTGCAAGTTACGAGGCACTCCAGGGAGTTTAAAGTGTAGCCATTTGTTGGCCATAGGATATAGAAGTTAGTTTTCAGCTTTTTCTGTCTGCTATAAATTAGGCACATCTCTGCAGGGCTGCTCAGTGGTAAACTACTACTTAGGACTTCAACACTTAACAAGAAAGGCTTTGAGTGATGCTAAGCTCAAGGCAGCTAGACAGGTAGTACTGTATGACACTAACATCTAGCCTTCACCCTAGACACCACTCAAGTGACTCCTGTAAAACCAAGGCCCTAATCCATAACAGCCCAATCCTAATACAGGTCCTGATAACATGGATTTGCAATTTCCTAATGTCTCTGTGGCAGATTTGGTAGACCTGGGCATCCTGAGACAATGTAGGAATCGTCTCATGTACTCAGATAATGCTTTAATCCTTAAAGAAACTAACAGCATGCAAGAGATGTACATATGTAACTTCCTTAAAGGCAAACATCTCACTTACAAGGTTGTCAAAAATGCAAACACTACATCCTTCACACATAAGGCTCATCACACGCAGACCTTCTTATGCTAAGGCACCTAAAAGAAACCTCTCCAAACCTCAAAGACCTCTTAAGTCATCAAACTGCAAAACCTACCCTCAGCAAAAGCAACACCTAACACTACACATAAGCCTATACCCAATGATTCCCCATGAACAGACACCATAAGCTGACCAAACACTTTACCCAGGACTCGTCAAAGGGGTTTCTACTGTACAACACAGATAATCTTATTGTCCATTCTTGTGAGAGGAAAATAGTTAGTTGCCTATCTGGAGATAAAATCTGCAATATCACAGAGACAGAGAGAGACACAGATACGCAGAGAGAGAGACAGAGATACGCAGAGAGAGAGAGAGAGAGAGAGAGACAGAGACACCCAGAGAGAGAGAGAGAGAGAGAGAGAGACGGAGACACCCACAGAGAGAGAGAGAGACTACTTTTGATAACATCACTGTACACAATAAAACTAACATTTTCAAATTAAGTGCAGTTTTAAAACACAAATTGAGATATGGTCCCCATCACTCTGTATACCATCAAATTTGCCCTAATGCTCCAGTTCTTACAATATTTGTAACATATTTTGAGTTGCCATTATACTGCACCACCAGGTCTCTCTGGAAACTGAATAATTTTTTCTGCAACTTGCACAGTACTGGGACCTTAGAAATAACTGCAGAAGGTCTGCTTTAGTATTGGACAATATGTACTTAGGAGTCTGAGGTGCTTTGTGTAACCTCTTACACTTCTTGAAAGTCAAGACATCAACTGACAGATTATACTAAAAACTAAGATAACATCTAAAGTTTGATGAAAAGAAGGAGGACAGTTGTGATGGCTTAGTAGTTAACTACTGTGACTGTGAGTGTGTGTGGTCTTGGAGTTTCAAACCTTGCATGGGTTGGTTATTACATTAAGTATCCTGTTTTTTGTTTATTTTGTTCTTTATTTCTTTGTTGTTTATAGCACTTTGTGTACTGTGTATTTTTTCTAGCCTAAGTTTCACTGTGTGAGAGGTTGATTAACTGGAAATTGTCCACTCTTATTAAGCATCTATTGGGTTTTGTTTATGATAACATTTGCAGTTAAACTCTTTTTTTCTAGTGGCTCCTTTAGCTGTTTAAAACTTTCATTTAAAGGCTCTACCTGCTGCTTTTCAGCTGTGAGTAACATTTCTGCTGTTTGTTCCCACCACTCCCTCTCTGTTGGTATAGTGTTTTTTTTTTTATAGTTGGTGGCGCTTTGCAGTTGCCGCCTAGTGTAAATTGATCTGGGACCCTCCTCCCAGTCTAGTGTCATTACCTCATTCTACCAAAGTACCAGGGAGAGCATTTGAGAGGCCAATCAACTTAGTTTCTGCTACTCACTTTCTCTCTTTCCAAAAAAAAAAAGTATCTGCTTTTTACTGTATTTGTGTTTTTTTCCTACTTTATTTTGCTTTTTGCATCATCTTAAAAGTACTCAATTGTATTTTATTTACTGCTTGGTGTAACTCATTGCAAGCCTTTTAGTTTAAGCACCTGGGCTTCAGACCAGTTTACATTAGGAAGAGGTTTGTGGTCTGCACTGCAAAGTGGCAGAGACAGGTAGCTTACATCCTTCTAAGTTAGGGAACTGCTGATTGAAGGCTCAGTGTCTGTTATTCTAAAGTGTATTAATTCTGGTTTAAGCACTTGGGCTTGGGGCCAGTTATTTTACATTGGAGGGTTAAATGTTCTGCACTCTTGTGGGAGGAGGCTGGACTCTGTCCTTCTGAGCTGGGAATTTCTGGATTTAAAAGCTTATAGTGCCTGCATATTTGAACTGCTTCTTAATAGAATTGGTACACCTCGTTTGCTGTAGCAGCATACTTAGACTAGATCCAGGCCTGCTGAATACTAGCTTTGTTTGTATAACTTGAGCACTAATCGGGCATTCTTTAAAGTATTCAGTTGTATTTATTACTGCTGGTAGTATTGATTAAAGAATGTAGCTATCATTTCTAAGTCTTTGGATTAAACACTTGGGCTTCAGACCAGTTGTTTACACACACACATTAGGAAGGTTTGTGGCCTGCACTGTGGTGGCAGGACAGGTAGCTTACATCCTTCTGAAGTTGGGAACTGCTGATTGAGAGCTCAGTGTCTGTTATTCTAAAAGTGTATTAGTTCTAGTTTAAGCACTTGGGCTTCAGGCCAGTTATTTTACGTTAAGAAGGATTGGTCTGCACTCTTGTGGGAGGAGAGCTGGACTCACCGCTTGCCCTTCTGAGCAGGGAATTTCTGGTTAGAAGCTTATGGTGCCTGCATATTCTAACTGTTTCTTACTGAAGGTGGTACACCTTGTTTGCTGTAGCATAAGACTAGATCCAGGCCTGCTGAATCTAGCTTTTATTTGTGTCTTGTTGTTTGTTTATTTCCACTGAAACGCTAATTCCACCTAACTTGCGCAGCGGCCTTTTTAGCACTTCTGTGGATCCCTAGTGATATCTGCATTGCTTACTGTACTTATTTCCTTGTTCACTTGAAAGAAAGTTACTGTTTGTCGTTTTTGCATTTAAGTTACCTGTAACACATTGCATTTAAGTTACCTGGCACTTGCTCACTAAAACAATTATACAGAGTCAGCTCTAAAAATTAAAAGCACTACACCTCACAAACTCCCCTTGAGTACCTTGTTCCCATTGGCCCTTTTTTCAATTATAAAGGAATTCCCCAAGTAATACTATTCTAGCATGTCCAAAGGTCAGTTGTCAATCTCCTCTCCAGTCAGCTAGTGAATCTGGGAATCTTGAGAATGTTACAACTGCCTCATGTACACAGACAACCCTCTCCTCCTCCCAACAAATTCCAACACATGTGAGAGATGCAACCATATAGCCAAACTGGAGGCTAAGCTCTCTCAACTCAGTACTGGCGTAACCAGTCAGGAGGAGAAGGAAACCATACTCACTACAATTCCAGTCTCATAGACCTACCACGACAACAAACCAAACACATAAACACACAAAAACATACTCGGGAGGCTCAAATAAAAATCTGCCTAAGCAGCAGAGACCTCCAAAGCAGACAAACAAGCAACCGCTACCCCAAAACAAAACACGTGCAACACATAGCTCACAAAGCCAGTGTGCGAACAGTCACAGCCCTTAAGGCTAAACAACACACCTGATACACTTGTAATAGGTGACTATCGTCAGGCACACTGGCGTCCGCTCACCAGGCTGAACAAGGAGAAAGTCACGGTGAGCTGCCTGTCAGGCGCTAGGATCCGCCACATAACACAAGCACCGGGTCACTCCAAGGCAAGTACAAATATGACTCAGTCATTGTCCATGCTGGTGTGAATGACCTGAGACGTACCTCCCTGGACTACATGAAAAGAGACATAGAGGAGCTCTCTGAGCATGTAGCCCAGGCCGGTATGACCCTGACCTTTAGTAGCATCTTACCCTCACCAAGAATGATGCCACAATATGAAGACAAGATGATCAATTTCAACAATTGGCTTAAGTGTTGGTGTCACTCAAAGGGGATCCAATGCCTGTCAGCCTGGGATGACATGCTCGACAAGCCACGATGTACGCTAGGGACGGCTTGCACCTGTCACCCTGGGCTTCCGGATATTGGCAAAGGCCTTGCTACCCCATAGTGCCTTTTTAGGAAAGGCTCAAAAGACAAACCCACCTCCATAGGTATCACAAGGATAAGAAACTAAGAGTAATGCTACTCAACGCCAGAGTCTAAACCTCAAGATGCCACGCCTCAACTCTCCTTAGCATGGAGAACATCGATATCTGTGCAGTAACAGAAACCTGGTTCAAAGGCTCCGGAGCACCCCAGCACTACCAGGTTATACCTCATACCATGCTTTTCCCCAAAACTTGGACCCGAACCAGAAAGGAGGGGAGTATCAATATTCGTCAAAGATACCCACACCTCAGGTTGGTGGCACAGCACGAAGCATCAGAGACTATCCATGTGCAACTAACTGTGGGTAAAACTGCCTTCCAGTTTATAGCCTGCTACAGACCACCCTCCCAAACACAGGAACCCCACTTGGCCTTCCTGAGAATACTGAAAAATATGAAGGTCTCTCCAAACACCATTATATTGGGCGACTTCAACTACCCAAACATAGACTGGGAGCATTACTCTAGCTCCAACACCTAGCCCAAAGGTTCCTAGAATTTATAAACTCAAATGCTATGGAACAACTTGTTACCACTCCCACAAGAGGAAAACATACTGGACGTGATCATCACCAACATGGGGACACTATGCTGCAGACCAGAAGTGTATCCCTCACTGGTAAGATCAGACCATAAACTAATCTCACTGTATATTCACATCGACCCCACCCCCTGCCCAAAAACCACAGTGAAAAACTTCTCTAAAGCAAATTTCACGCCTCAAAACCGAGGTGAAATCCTTCAAAGCCCCGGCACTGTGGAAAATCTGCCCAGACCATAGAATCCTTTATAACGCGTTCTATGAACACCTTCAGGAATGCATGGATCATGATCCCAAATAAAACCAAGACCCAATCCTCCAAAGGCAGGCGTCCTGTCTGGTGGACCCCAGCCATAAACAAACTATACAATAGAAGGAGGAAGCTACTACATGATAGAGCAAAATCCCAAAAGGGAAGGCATCTCTGATCAGTATTAACAAAAACTACGGGCACTCATAAAATCGTCTAAGGCCAGCCGAGAGAAAAATTGCACAGGACACACTAAGGATAATCACAAGGCTTTCTTTAGTTATGTTAGGAACCTGGGTGGAATTCCCAGATATGCTCAGAATTAGTCCAAAATGACAAAAATACACCGAGCCACAGACATTGCCAACATCCTAGCTGACAGGTTCAGTGCAAACTTCTCCCCCTCTCCCACCAAAAGGGCAAATATCTATCCCAACAGAGTGCTGCCCCTGACATCTCAGATGCTTAGGTAAGAGCCGCCCTCTCCAAAGCAAAAACCACAGCATCAATGGGACCAGATGGTGTCCCGGGCTCGTCTACATGAACTCCAAGAAGAGCTAAAACCCAAACATAAAACTACTGTTCAATCTTAGCCTTACTACAGGATATGTACCCAAAGAGTGGCGTACAGCAACAGTGGTCCCTCTCCAAAGGTGGTGCCTCAACGGATCCTGGAAACTATCGACCCATAAGCCTGACTAGCTTGGTCTGCAAAGCTATGGAAAGGATCATCATGGACCTCATAAATAAAAGATATTGGGGACCTACAGACACTGGATCCTACCCAGTTTGGCTTTGTTAAGGGCAGATCCTGCCTCTTAAACCTGGTTGATTTCTTTGGAAACAGTCACCAAGGCCATTGTGAGGGAAGGTGGTCCACACAGCCTACCTGGACCTCGCAAAAGCCCGATACAATACCCCACTCGGGCATTATAGATAAGCTCACCAGCAAATATAAACCCCTATGTCACTAGGTGGGTTGCAAACTGGCTCAAGGACAGAACCCACATGGTTAGAATTGCTGGAGCCATGTCAGACTCCAAACCAGTTACAACTGGCGTCCCACAAGGCTCAGTCCTGGGACCTCTCTTGTTCGGTATATATTTCGGGCGGTACAGGCCAACACGGAAGGACTGTGGCTGACCAAGTTCATGACTGCAAACTGGGCGCCATAATCAACTCTCCAGCTGACACAAGCATCCTCCAAAAGGGCCTCATAGAAACAGACAACTGGTGCCAGAGCCATGGCCTCAAGCTAAATGCCGAAAAGTGTATAGTCATCCCCTTTGGCAAAAACAAAGTGCCCACAAATTACCACATAGGTGGTAATCCATTAAGTACAGAAGAAGTCATTAGGGACCTGGGGACCCAAGTTGATAACAATCTCTCATTTGACAACCACGTGGCCAAAGTGGTTAGAAAAACATTTTATATAGCCCACCTAATCATGAAGGGATTCACATCTAGATCAGGGGAGGTCATCGTGCCTCTTTACTCATCCCTCATCAGGCCCATAATTGAGTACAATGCCCCTTTTGGGATGTACCTTACCAGACACCTGCAACAACTGGAAAGACCCCAAAAGTACCTCACTAAGAGGATCAAAGGGCTCAAACAGATGCCATATGCTGCCCGGTTAAAGAAACTCCAGCTCTACTCAGTGGCATACGCCTGCTCAGAGGCGATCTGTGCCTGACGTATAAAGCCATGTCCAACCCAGAATTAATGGACATGCTACACCTCAGAAAATCCAAATCCCATCGAACTCACGCTACTAGAGAGACTTGAACCTCAGCACTGAAATAAATAGGACATGCTGGAGGACAGATTCATAACCAGAGGCTCCCTTCACTCTGGAATAAAATCCCAGTCCAGGTTAGGCAGTGTCCCACACTGACTCTCTTCAAGAGGAATCTTGATGAGTGGATGGGAGATTGTAGGTTTAACCCGGCTATCACTTCTGTGTCACTGTTAGACAGAGGCACAGTATACTTAACCTCAAAAAGGCATAGCAAAATTAATTTAAAATGGGTGGTGAAAGCCAAACACACTCTGGCTAGGCTTATAAATGCCCTAGGGCAGATAGCCTAGTATGAACCTATGAACCTATGAGCTGCATGTTGAGGAAAATCCATTTCAACAAAAAACATCTGCTAGGGGATAGGTATTTCATTCTGTTCCCAATGGGAAAAATTTCTTACTTTGGCTGTAGTTTTAGAGAAAGATGACTTCTAGGGGAAATCTGAAGCAACACTCCTCAGAATCTGAACCTTCAGCTGGAGGAAAATACACAAAGATCATTCCTCATTCATTCCCTGCTCTTCTCACTAGGAATCTGTGCCAAAATGTGAGGGCAATGTTTTTTTTTCTATTTGATACCAGTGAAATAACAGGATTAAAAAAAAAATTAAAAGCAGAAATTAAACTCTTTGCAAATTCCAGCATGTATTCCCGATCCATAGTTAAAAAAAAAGTACAGTTTTGTACCTACCATAAATGTAGATGTTCGAGGATCCACATTGCTGCAGTCCTTACTATTGGGTAGTCCGCTGTCCAGTCGGCCCGAATACCAGAGTATATGGCTGGCGTCGGTCAGGCGCGTGGACTGGCGTCAGTGCGTCAGGGTACTAATGCGCATGACCCGGCGTCATATCCTCAGTCTTTTCTTGCCCCAGATGTCAGAAGACCCTAAAAGACAAGGCCCAAAATACCTGCACCAAAAATATGTACATTATATACAAAATATATACAAAAATATCAGCAGATAACCTCACCTACACAACCACCCTAAACACAGAGGGAAGGAGGGAGGGTAAATTGGACTGCAGCAATGTGGATCCTCGAACATCTACATTTATGGTAGGTACAAAACTGTACTATGTTCTTCGTTCCACATTGCTGCAGTCCTTACTATTGGGTAGAATCCCAAAACAGAGGTAAGGGAGGCTGGCAAATCATAAAGAAGCAGGAGCTGACAACATGCCTTGCAAAATAGCTGTGGCAAAACCAGCCCTAGACTTAGAGTAGAGAGGAAGGTGATAATGCTTAGAGAAAGTATGCACTGAACTCAAGTAGCTGCCTCCAAAATATCCTTAGTTGCCACCCCCCTTAGAAATGCTGTTGAAGTGGCAGTAGCCCTAGTGGAATGAGGCCTAATCCCAGCTGGAATCTCCTTGCCATGATGGGAATAACAAAATGCAATGCAAAACCCAATCCACCTAGAAATAGTCTGTTCGACACAGGCTTGCCCTGTGAACTCAAAACAAAAGAAACAAACAACTGCTGAGACTGCCTAAAATCCTTAGTCCTGCTTAAATAATAGCATGATTGCCTGTGTACATCTAAAGTGTGCAAAATCTTTTCCCCTTTATTTTGGGGTCTGCATAAAAGTAGGCAAATGAATAGTTTGGTTTAAAGCCACACTAGAAACCACCTTAGGCATAAAGGAAGGATTAGTTCGTAATGATACCCTATCCTTATGGAAAATCAAAAAGGGCTCTACTGCCATAAGGGCCTGCAACTCAGACACCCTTCTTGCAGAAGTAATAGCCAACAGAAAAGCAGTCTTCCATGACAAGTATTTCAATTCAGCAGTAGCCGCAGGCTCAAAGGTTGTAAGTAAGTTTTCCAACACAAAATTGAGATCCCAAGCAGGAGTAGGAGCTCTCATTGGGGTCTTATATTCTTTGCCCCTCTAAGAAACTGCTTGAACAAAGGATGCGAAAACAATGGTGGGTCACAATCATAGTGAGCTGAAATTGCTGCAGCATGAATCTTAATGGAAAAGGACAAACCTTTGTCCAATAACTCAGTAAGATATTGAAGAGCCACACTCAAATTAGGCTCAGAAATCTCCAAATTCCTTGCTGCACTCCAAAATAAAAATCTCTTCCATTTTTCTCGTACACTTTCCTTGTACTAGGTCTTCTAGCTTCCATAATCACATTTAAAACTTGTTGAGGAAGTTGAGACCGGCTGTCTTTCAAAACAGAATATGCCATGCTGTTAGATGAAGAGAGCGAAGCTTGACATTGAGCAGGTGGCCTTCTCTCTGAGACAACAGGTGCGGAATCAAGGGTAAAGGCCATGGAGGCTTCTTTACTAGACTCCTCAGTAATGGGTACCAGTGCTGCGAGGCCAATCTGGAGCTATTAAAATCATCCTTGGCTTGTCTTGTCTGACTTTTAGAAGCACCTTTGGAAGAAGAGGCAGAGGTGGAAAGCATACACATGAAGATTTTTCCAACTGAAAGAAAGAGCATCCACTTTCCAAGCTGTGTGATGTAACCTCTTTGTGCAAAACTTTGGCAGCTGGTGGTTTAGTGGAGAAGCGAACAGATCTATGTCTGGAGTTCCCCAGGACACTGTCAACTTTGAAATACATGAAGATCCAGTTTCCACTCATTGGGGATCCATGATTTGTCTGCTTAACACATCTGCTAAGGAGTTCTGTGCTCCTGGCAGAAACCTTGCCTGAAGAGTTAGTTGCAAGCTGAGCGCAGTCTCCCATAAAATCATTGCTTGCCTGCACAATGGGTAAGAATGTGTTCCCCTTGTTTGTTGATGTACCACATGACAGTTGTGTTGTCTGTTAGAATCAACACCTGCCCTGGAAGAAGTAACTCCTTGAAAGCCATTAATGCAAACTGGACTGCTAACATCTCCTTCATGTTGATATGTAGATGCTGTAGTCTGGCAGGCCACTTGTCTTGTATCCACTTTCCATTTAGATGAGCTCCCCAAGCAATGTCCGAGGCATCTGTCGTTAAAATCTGACTCGCCTCTGGCGGGTCACAGAGAGTCCCTTGTTTAGGTGACATTCCTGAGCCCACCACAAAATTCTTTTTGAAGGCAAGGTATTATTTGAATGACAGTGTCCAAATCCTGGCAGTGCTGTGTCCATACATTTTGAGATACCATTGTAGCTTCCTCATATGCAGTTTGGCATTGGGAAGCACCAGAATACAAGATGCCATGAACCCTAATGCTTGAAGGACTGTCCTTGCAGTCAGCACGGACTGATGAGATAGTTGATGGAAGTAAAGTGATAGACTCTTTTGTTTGTCCGGGGTTAAAAAGGCCATCTGGGCTGCTGTATTCAGTCTCACACCCAGAAAGCACATGTCTTGAGAGGGTACTAGACTGGACTTTATTTCGTTCACAGAATACCCTAGGCATCTTAGCACTGCTATAACATATTCCAGATGCTGTAGAAGGTCTTCCTTTTCTTGAGCCAGAATCAGGCAGTCGTCCAAGTAAGGATAGATTTGAATTCCTTGTAGCCTGAAGTAAGCTATCACTGGAGCCAGAACCTTTGTGAATACTCTGGGCGCAGTAGATAAGCCAAAGGGCAATGCAGAGAACTGATAATGAGAATTTCCAGCTCGAAACCGCAGATACTTCCTGCAACTTAGCCTTATAGGCACATGAAGGTAAGCTTCCTTGAGATCTAAAGTTACCATCCAGTGATCTTTGCCCAGCAGAGGTAAAAGCTGTTGTAACGTCAACATCTTGAACTTAGGAATGTCCAGATAAGTGTTGAGGAGAGATAAATCCAAAATTGGTCTCCACGTGTTCCCCTTCTTTGGTACTAGGAACAGGCGAGAATAAAATCCTAGGCCTTTCTGATACAGGGACTGGCTGAATGGCCCCATCTGGAGTAGCTGAGAAATTTGCTTGTGAGCCTCTTTTCTTTGTGGAGGAGGAGCGGCTGGCATGCCTTTGAAAGGGGGCAATGTATGGAAATAAAACCTGTAACCGTGGTGAATGATATCCAACACCCATCTGTCTTGAGTAATTAAATCCCAATTGTCTTTGAAAAGAGACAGTCTTCCTCCCAAAGGAGCTGCCAGTCGAGAATCTACCGGCAGCTGAAAAGGCAGGTCATTGGGTCTGTTTACGAAAGGACTGACCCCTGCCCTCACCAGAAGTCTGAGCAGGTGAACTCCCTGTTCTAGGCCTAAAAGAACCTTGAGCTCTGCCCCTACCACGTCTAGACCTACACGTAGACTGGGAATCATAAGCAGGATATGTCCACCCCTTAGCAGGCCAATTTCTACTAAACTTGGGTGGCTGCACCTGCAAAAATCTTTAACAGTTTGCATAGACTTAGCTTTGTCCTCCATTTTCTTTAAAACTGCTTCCACAGGCGAACCAAACAACACATCAGACTGTAAAGGAGCATCCAAAATCCTTGTCTTAACATGCTCAGCTAAATTCTGATCCCTCAACCAGGCATGCCTGCGAAGAACAGAACTAGTGGCAGCCACCCTCGAGGAGGCCTGTACAGCATCAAAACCACATTGCAAAGAATGCTTACCCACTTGTTCAGACACATGAACTAAATCCAACAACTCTTTACACTCAATACCTTCCGCCAAAGCATCCACCTTAGATTTCAATTGTGAAAGGAGATAATTTTGATATTTTAACATGTGAAACTGACAATTCAACTCTCATGGCTAGAGTGGAAGAAGTATACACTTTCTTTCCCCACCTATCCAAAGCCCTTGCCTCTTTATCAGTGGGAACAGGATTTTTAACCACAGAGGCCTTAACACCTTTAGGCCCCTGAGAAACAGTTTCTGGGTCCGCCCTAGGACTCTTAAACAAATACTTATGAGCTTCCGGCACCCTATAGTACCTATCAGGTTTAACAGGAGCAGGAGGCAAAGAGTCAGGGTTCAGGGAAGCCTCTGCAAAACATCTTCCACCACATTCAACACAGGAGGTATAGCTAAGGGCCTATGTTGGGGTAAAATAAGAATTCCCTAAGCCTTTTCCTGGAATCAGAATAATCTTGGCCTTCCCATTTAAAGTGTTCTCTCATGGAATGCAGAGTCTCTGAAAATGAGAAATCCTCAGGAGGAGAAGCTGTAGGTGTGGAATCATCCACATCAGAATCAGAATAAGGTGGAAATTCCTGCAAGTCTTCCGCAGAAGACTCTGAAGCCTCTGAATACTGTTCCAAACACTCAAACTCAGGTTCCACCCTAGGCCTCTTATCAGGAGGGGGCATAGAGCCTCTAATCATAGTAATTAAATCTTCTGCCATTTTAAGCATATGTTTCTTAGGCACAGAACCTGAAGTGCTAGGAGAAGCCCCACTGAAGCTGAACTTGGCCTACCTCTCAAAGAAGTTTTGGAAACAGAAGGAGAAGCTCTAACTACCTTGGGAAGAGAGGGAAGAACAGTTACCTGAGAAGCCCCCTCAGCCTGGCCTACTTCCTGAGAAGGCACATCCTGTAACAGTAAAGTCTCTGCCTGAGACTCCAAAGAAACTCCTGGCAAAACCTCCGGCTCCACTGAGCCTTCTAAAGAACCGACGTCTGGGACTGCCGGTTCATCCACCTAGGCTTCGCTGTTTTGTCCTTGCGCTTTTTGAATGAGCGGGCGTCGGAGTATCCGACGGCATTTTATAATTGCAACGCTTCCCAAACACTAACCTGGCACAGTCTAACGTCTCTTAATAGTGCGTTTGTTAAACCTAGCACAAGAGCGGCATCCAACAACGTCGTGCTCAGGCCCTAAACAAGGTATACACAAGGTATGGTAATCCCTATGAGGTATCTGTTTCCCACAAGAAATACAGTTATTCACTTTTCTGACATCCGGTTAAATACTGAGGCAAGAAAAACAAAATGTTCCCCAGCGTACTTAGCCAACTCTGATTCGGTCTGAAACTCCGACTTGAATATTTCAGAACGCCAAC